>NC_057804.1:238420133-238606704 GCF_018294505.1 Triticum aestivum
GCTCCCCCCCTCTCCTCTGCTCTCTCTCCCTCACGCGCCCGAGCGAAGCCCATCGCCGCCGACGCCGTTTACCGGGGCCACAGCCACCCCCTTGCTCCCACTATGCATCCCCGAGCTCCGCCTCGACCCCCTCCTTCCTCCCCACCGACCCACGGCCCTCCGGAAGCCCTGCAACGCCGCCACCATCGCCGTTCCGTCGCCGGCCACCGAAGCTCCCCTCTGTCGATTCGCCGGACCCCGTGCCTCCCCTGCCTCGCCAGCAGCACCAGAAGAACCGCGATGAGCCGCTGCATCGTTTCCCCCATGCCTCGTTGCCTAATTCGCCCCCTAGCCGCTCCCTCCACCGGAGCCGAGACGCTCCGCCGCACGGGCTCGTCGCCGGTGAAGCCCCGGTGACCAAATGGCCCCGCGCGTGCGTCCGTTGCACTCGCAACGACCCGTGGAGCAACGCTAGCGTGGCAGCTAGCTTGTTTGCAAGCCGCAGCGCTAACCCCGCACCCACCCGAGCTCCGGCCGCCGCCTCGGGCTCCATTCCGGCGAACCCCGGCCACCCCACGCCCTCTCGAGGGTCCCCCTAGATGCGCGGGAGCACGGGCTCACCCCTGGTGCCCTCAGCGCGACCAGCCGCGGGCTGTAGCGCCGTCCCGAGCAACTCCGGCGAGGTCTCGCCGTCGCCGTGGCCGCCGGCGTCATTAGCTGACGTGGCGCTAATTTAGTTAGCACTAATGACCACGCTAAACACCCCCCACAGACACTGACAGCGGGCCCCGTAGCGGGTCAAAGCCCGAGTCAACGCGGGATTAGCCCCCGTGTCACTGACGTGTGGACCCCACACGTCAGGTTTGACCCTGACCGGCCCCTGTTGACTTGCTGACGTCATGCCGACGTCATGCTGACGCAGTAAAGTATTTCTGGAATTAAATAAATTAGGAAATGATTTATAATTCCAGAAAATTGTATAAACTTCAATAAATCATAGAAAATTAACCGTAACTCCAAATTAAATAAATTATATATGAAAAATTATCAGAAAAATTCAAGGAATCCATCTGTACCATTTTCATGCATGTTAGAACAACTTATAGCTGCTGTTTAGCACAAATCAAATAAAGGGCATTTAAATATCCACATATGGAGTTTGAATTTGAATCTTGGATTCAAACCAACTTCATTTAATTTGGTTTTAGTAGCATTAGCTCAAAACACATTCATTTTGCCATGTCATGATCATGCATCATATTGTGCATTGCATTGATTGTGTTTCCTTCTGTGTTGCCGGTATCTGTCCCCTCTCGATAGACGTGATACCGATGATGTGATCGTTGACACTGATGAAGACTCAATGTTATCTTCAGAAGTGCCAGGCAAGCAAAACCCCCTTGTTCATTCCGATACAATCCTACTCTCTCGCTCCTGCTCTCTTTTAATGCATTAGGACAACACCGATTTATCTGTTACTTGCTGCGGTAGCTGAACCCCTTTATCCTCTGCATGACCTGTCATTCCACAGTAATTAGATGAAACCCACTAGCATGAGTAGGAGTTGTTTGAGCCCTGTTGTGCCTACTCATTCATGTTTGTTTGTCATGCTTGCTACTGCTTAGAGTTGAGTCAGGTCTGATTCATCGGGGATGAATCAGAGGCGTGTGAACATGTCCTACTGTGTGTGAGCTAAGTGTGTGAACACGATTTGGTAAAGGTAGCGGTGAGAGGCCATGTAGGAGTACATGGTGGGTTGTCTCATTGAAGCCATCCTCAGGAACTGAGTTCTGTGTTTGTGATCCATGATTCAGCTACTACCACGCATTGGGCCCGAAACCAATGGACCCTCTCGGCTTCTTAATCACCCTTGTCCTCTGTCCAGGAGTTGCAAGTAGTTTCTGGTGTTTGTAGTATGCTGGAGGCCGTGGGCAGCGCTGACCGTAGGGGTGGGCTGTGATGCGGTAGGCACGTGGCCGGGTATACCGGGCGCCCGTTTGGTGTCACGGAACCCTGTTCACATCGTTTGGGGCTGTGAGCGAAACTCCGGCCGGATCTCCTCATGGATGGAACCCGAATAGGCGATAAACCTGGACTAGAGACTTAGGTGTTTAGGTAGGCCATGGCCGACACCCACGTTGGGCTTCCGCTTGAAGGTTGCCGAGTACATGTCGTGTAAACGGCGGTAAGTGGTGATAGCGTGTGTGAAGAAGTACACCCCTGCAGGGTTAATATGATCTATTCGAATAGCCGTGTCCGCGGAAAAGGACTTCTGGGTTGCTTATATCAGTTCATAGACAATTGAAAGTGGATACTCTAAAATACGCAAGATAAGCGTGAGTGCTATAGATGGCGTTCTCGTAGGGAGACGGGAGCGGATCCATAGTGGTGTATTGATATGGTGAATATGTGGACTCGTGTGCGCCACCTCAAAAGAGTTACATTGCAGTCGTAGTTTAGGATAGCCACCGAGTCAAAGCTGGCTTGCTGCAGTTAAACCCCACCATCCCCTTTGTTGATAATGATGCATATGTAGTCAGTTCTGATGTAAGTCTTGCTGGGTACATTTGTACTCACGTTTGCCTATTTTATGTTTTGCAGAGAGACTTCAGTCTCACTAGTAATTCCGCGTGGTCTTCGACGTTTAGCTTGTTACCTTAGCTACGATCTTGTGCCCTCGGCAGGATCTGGTAGATAGTCAGGCTTCTCAGCCTTTTTCATTTATAGATGTCTGTACCCAGACATGATAGCTTCCGCTTGTGCTTTGATTTGTATGCTCTGATTGTTGGGTCATGAGACCCATGTTTGTAATATCTCGCTCCCGGAGCCTATTGAATAAATTACTTGAGTCGTAGAGTCATGTTGTGATGCCATGTTGTATTTGCACATATCGAGCATATTGTGTGTATGTTATTGAAATGCTTGGTATGTGTGGGATCTGACCATCTAGTTGTTTATCTTTAGTAGCCTCTCTTACAGGGAAATGTCTCCTAGTGTTTCCACCGAGCCATGGTAGCTTGCTACTGCTCCGGAACACTTAGGCTGGCCGGCATGTGTCCTTCTTCGTTCCTGTGTCTGTCCCTTCGGGGAAATGTCAGGCGATGAATACCGGAGTCCTGCTAGCCCAGTGCTACAGCCTGGATTCACTCGCTGATGACCGACACGTTCGATGCTGGGTCATGAATGTCTGTCCCTGTAAGTCTGTGCCACTTTGGGTTTACGACTAGTCATGTCAGCCCGGGCTCCTTATCATATGGATGCTAGCGACACTGTCATATACGTGTGCCAAAAGGCGCAAACGGTCCCGGGCTAAGGTAAAGCGACACCCGTGGGAATACCGTGCGTGAGGCCGCAAAGTGATATGAGGTGTTACATGCTAGATCGATGTGGCATTGAGTCGGGGTCCTGACAGCGTTGGTATCAGAGCTTGACTGCTTGTAGGATTACCAAGCCAAACTGGTCGAAGTTGAGTTTAGAAATTCTTTAGTTATATAAGGGAATTGATTGTGGGATGGAACGTAAGGCTGTTTTTACTCCTTATACCTCATGCCCTTCTGATCTGAGTCATCTTATCTTTCCTGCGGGGATTAAGAACTAGGCTATCTCTTCTTTCTATTAGGATCACGTGTTACTAATCAGTAGACTTATAAGATTGTTGGATTTAAGTCTCAGTTCAGTTCCTACTACTTCCGTATGTTAATTGTTGATCTCGGAACCTTGATATTGTGCTTCTGAGTGGTTATGCCACCATTTTTGTGATTGTCTCAAATCTTTTTGAGAAATTATAGCCGTTATGCTGTCCGAGTCATCCCAGGTTTCTAAATAGTGCGATGCATTTGCAAATCCCTTCCTTCTGTTTCCGATGTTCCCATTGGCCAGATTAACCACACTAATCGGTGTGTTGAGGTAATTATTGCCTCGACATATATGTTGGAATTATTATTATGACCCTAAGTGCTTAGGGGATCATCTAGTGGTCTAGCCATGATTTGTGTCCTAGTGTGAAGATTCTGGCCTTTATTCTCGAAAGCATCCCGTGATGCCACTTAGTAGTAGGTATTCTACTCCTTGGGCTTTGAACCCGAGATACACTCTACTTACTTCATGTTGATAGTGTTGATAGTTCCTTTAGGATATTAGTAACCTTTGCGATAGTCCTTGAAGTCCGTGGTATTTCGTTCATCCAAATACCATGAACCATTATGGCAGAAGTTTGTTGGATCAAAAGATCACAACAGGCCCTCTATGAGTTCTCCATTATATGTTATGGCTCTGCCAGTTCTACCTTTCCGCATGGATTGCCCGGAAGAAATATGTTGAATTCGTTCGGCATGCCAAACCATGCATCCACAACTCAGAAAATCGTATGTTCCTTTGAGTTGTTCTCTTTAGTTGCATTCTGACCCTCGTCTATCAATTGATAGTCAAGAGTATGCGTGCGTTCGTTTATCGATGTCTATTACTCTTGTGGTCCGTCAAGCCATTCTATCGCAGAATGACTAGGAGAAACAAACTCCAGTACCTCATCCATATCTAGGATTGGGTCAAAGTAGTTGTATTCCGCAGATCAAATGCCAATCCAGCTTTTGGTTTTGTTCTACCTTGGAGTATTACCCCCTTTATGTCAGAATTGTCATGAGAACTGCACCAACTCTCATGAATTTTGACGTAGTGATACTTCTCACCATCATTAGTCATTCCTCGGCCCTCGTGTTGATGCAACCGGAATACCGACAAATGAATTGTGATGTGTGAAATCAATACTCCCAGGAACCTCGTTGCTTGGTAGTTAAAGGACAATAATTTCATTTTTAGCGTGTTGGTTTTGAATCATCATTCTAAGGTTGATCATGCTACCTAGTCCATTCTCCTGGTTCACTCCTCGATCGATGAGTTAGGATTATTTCAAGTCCTCACTCATTTGATCATATCGTCTTGCCCTGAAAAGCAAGATTGTTCTCGAGCTTAGTAACATACCGGTGGTTCGTGATTTTCTGAATATCTTCTCAGAAGTATTACCAGGTTGTCACCTGACCGCTATGTTGAGTTCGTGATCAAGTTGGTTTATTCCTGTGAACCACCTTCTCTCCAAGAATCGGTGTTAGATATCCCTGAGCTAGTTGGTTAAGCTAAACAACAACTTGGAGGGTTGGAAGATAAAAGCTTGCCTGACTTAGTTCGTTCCAAAGGGACATTCTTGTGTAGTGTGTGTTGAAGAAAGACGGTATCTTCATCGATTGGTCCCTGTGATCAGTTGCTGGACCTATTGTCCTATCAATCCTTTGATTTGAGTGTGGGCTATCGTCAAATCAAATTAGTACCAATGATGCTCGTAATGTTGTCTTATTCATGGTTGATCCCTCGAGCATACGCCATTACATCTTTGGCCTGACCAATGCTATCACTTGTTCACTTAACTATGGAATTCCTTTTAAAAGGAAACCTAGATGAATTGTTGTTGAGCCCATTGACAACATCTTTATCTCCTCCATGGTTTTGTTGGACATTAAGCTAGTGTTGGAAACTTTTGAAAGCATTTTCTTCATGCTAGCTCATGAAGTATTTGTTGATGAAAGGAGTGACTTCCTTTTATACACGTGCATTTGGTGAAAGTTGCCGCCGTGAATTTGAGAAAGTTAGTTTTGCTTCCTCTGGAATCATCCCAAGTCAGTCATGCATACGTGCGAAGTATTCTGTGGTTCGGAGACTTGCAACCTCCATTCCATATGTATATCCTAGCACACCAAGCCACTGATTGATTGTTCACGGAAAAGGAGTTGATGTGCTAATCCTAGGTCATGCACAAGACTTCAATATCCTCGATTATGGATCCCCTCCTGAACTCGGTAGTGTTTTATTATAAGACTACTTTGTGGTCATGCTTGTCTTGGACATCGTGTTCACTTGTTTGTAGCAGAACCAGCTCATGTTTTGGAGCTCGCTATCATAGTCCATTTCCCGAGAATCCCGCAACGTCATCCCATCGATTTGTGTTGCAAACTTTCATTTTTCTTCCTAGACTCGATGAGTCTGGAAATATCCTGACACCAACCAGATCTGAATCTCAGGCAGATATGATGGTTGGAACATTTCCCCAAGAACTATAATATTGGTCCCTCGATAACTGGTAAAGTGGATGTCGTGGCCAGCACCACCCAGCCGAAAGACCTATTATTGTAGTATCTTGTTTGAGGAAGTTGGCCACCTCCCCATAAGGATTTCGTAGGATTTACCTCCGTAACTGTTCCTTATGGATTCTATTGCTCCCGAAGTCTGACCTTTACTTGATGTTCTAGTTATCAAACCATATCTATGAATGGGATACACTAGCACGTCAAGGAGAACATTAGAAGCGGAGTGCTAAATGTCTCTCGGTCGATCATCCAGATTTTGTTTCCTTGGCCTCGCTAAGGTGAAATCTGAGAAAGTGTTATCTTCCTTTGCATCTGCATCCTCCATCACCATTCATCATGGTAGTAAGTTGTGTTACCGGACCCTTGACACGGATGTTGGTAAAACCTTGATGAATGTGGAAAATGCTCAAGTTCTTGAGAGCACGCACAAGCGCTACATCTTATCATCGGCACTAGCTGGGATTGCCCCAGATTTCCTCGGTTATGCTATAACCACTCCAACAGTGAATTCACTCTTTATTGTTGGGTTCTTCCCCAGTTACCAGAATCATTCCCATCATTTGCATTTTGTTCCCAGCTTGCACCGCCAATGTGCCATTCTACCATGGGTCTCTTCCATTTCCGGTGGTAAGCAAATTCATCCATTACATTGTCTTCAACAAGGTAATCCACATCATCCAAGTTTGAGTATGCCATTCTACCGACCCCCTCCAAACGATCGCTCGAGAATTGTTTTAGGCTGGTTTAAAGAGTTTCAATGATCTCTGAATCAAAAGTAATTCTTTTTGCCACTTAAGGGGATATCTCTACGAGTCACCTTCCCTAAGGTGTATCGTTATGGTATCTTGGCAACTCAACTCCTCGCTATGTTGACAATCGTTTACCACCTTCTTAAGCGTGAAATTGTGGTCTACCTAGTGAACCTTCGTCATCTGCTTCACTCCATTCCTATGGATGTGTGCTTCGCCTCTCAGCTCGAGAGATGTTGCTATGTCTCATTCCGTGAGTTAATCCTGAGTTGTTCGACCTCCGAGAAGAACCATTCTTTTAGGATCTTTCTTTTCCTCTCGTTGTCATGTTAGTTGGAGTTCTCAGAGCAAGACTTCGAGACAAAGATGGTGATCGAAACAACGTTCATTCGAAGTGCAACCTGGATCGTGAAGATTAGACTAGTTTGCGTTTCCCCTTCATCCTACCCTACGCTTGAATCTTGAGACGAGATTCTTGTTTAGTGGGGGTGAGTTGGCATATCCCTAGCTTCAGGCATTGCTCTAGGTTAGCTTCATGTGTGCATCATGTCTATATTTTTGAAAACTTGAATTGAGGAATATTGGAAGCCTCAAAACCCTAAATAAAAGAGGGGCAAAAACCCTAGAAATCTTATTCATTGCTCCAAAAGGCTCTTCTTAAATGTTTGATAATTTTTGGTAAGGGTTCTGGTCCCAACCAAAATATTGAACATTTTTAAAGAATTATTTTTGGGACTTTGGATTTAATTCATTAGCTATTTGAATTTGAATTATATTCATATAATTAGAATATAATTTAAATACCCCTGAAATATTTTATAAGCTTTTGGAAAAGTCCATCTAGCAGTATAAAATATTCAGAGGAGTTTTGGCATTGTTTGAATTATTTTTAAATTCAAAACAGTGGCAAAACAGATTAAATAAAAGAAAACAGAACAAAAATAGAAAACAGTAAATAAAAAAAAAGAGAGAAGGAACTACCCGTCGCTCACCTGTGCTGGCCCAGCCCCCCCTGTGCAGCCCACCTGCGTGGCCCAGCCCACCGCCTCGACCCCCTCCTTCCTCCCCACCGACCCACGGCCCTCCGGAAGCCCTGCAACGCCGCCACCATCGCCGTTCCGTCGCCGGCCACCGAAGCTCCCCTCCGTCGATTCGCCGGACCCCGTGCCTCCCCTGCCTCGCCAGCAGCACCAGAAGAACCGCGGTGAGCCGCTGCATCGTTTCCCCCATGCCTCGTTGCCTAATTCGCCCCCTAGCCGCTCCCTCCACCGGAGCCGAGACGCTCCGCCGCACGGGCTCGTCGCCGGTGAAGCCCCGGTGACCAAATGGCCCCGCGCGTGCGTCCGTTGCACTCGCAACGACCCGTGGAGCAACGCTAGCGTGGCAGCTAGCTTGTTTGCAAGCCGCAGCGCTAACCCCGCACCCACCCGAGCTCCGGCCGCCGCCTCGGGCTCCATTCCGGCGAACCCCGGCCACCCCACGCCCTCTCGAGGGTCCCCCTAGATGCGCGGGAGCACGGGCTCACCCCTGGTGCCCTCAGCGCGACCAGCCGCGGGCTGTAGCGCCGTCCCGAGCAACTCCGGCGAGGTCTCGCCGTCGCCGTGGCCGCCGGCGTCACTAGCTGACGTGGCGCTAATTTAGTTAGCACTAATGACCACGCTAAACACCCCCCACAGACACTGACAGCGGGCCCCGTAGCGGGTCAAAGCCCGAGTCAACGCGGGATTAGCCCCCGTGTCACTGACGTGTGGACCCCACACGTCAGGTTTGACCCTGACCGGCCCCTGTTGACTTGCTGACATCATGCCGACGTCATGCTGATGCAGTAAAGTATTTCTGGAATTAAATAAATTAGGAAATGATTTATAATTCCGGAAAATTGTATAAACTTCAATAAATCATAGAAAATTAACCGTAACTCCAAATTAAATAAATTATATATGAAAAATTATCAGAAAAATTCAAGGAATCCATCTGTACCATTTTCATGCATGTTAGAACAACTTATAGCTGCTGTTTAGCACAAATCAAATAAAGGGCATTTAAATATCCACATATGGAGTTTGAATTTGAATCTTGGATTCAAACCAACTTCATTTAATTTGGTTTTAGTAGCATTAGCTCAAAACACATTCATTTTGCCATGTCATGATCATGCATCATATTGTGCATTGCATTGATTGTGTTTCCTTCTGTGTTGCCGGTATCTGTCCCCTCTCGATAGACGTGATACCGATGATGTGATCGTTGACACTGATGAAGACTCAATGTTATCTTCAGAAGTGCCAGGCAAGCAAAACCCCCTTGTTCATTCCGATACAATCCTACTCTCTCGCTCCTGCTCTCTTTTAATGCATTAGGACAACACCGATTTATCTGTTACTTGCTGCGGTAGCTGAACCCCTTTATCCTCTGCATGACCTGTCATTCCACAGTAATTAGATGAAACCCACTAGCATGAGTAGGAGTTGTTTGAGCCCTGTTGTGCCTACTCATTCATGTTTGTTTGTCATGCCTGCTACTGCTTAGAGTTGAGTCAGGTCTGATTCATCGGGGATGAATCAGAGGCGTGTGAACATGTCCTACTGTGTGTGAGCTAAGTGTGTGAACACGATTTGGTAAAGGTAGCGGTGAGAGGCCATGTAGGAGTACATGGTGGGTTGTCTCATTGAAGCCGTCCTCAGGAACTGAGTTCTGTGTTTGTGATCCATGATTCAGCTACTACCACGCATTGGTCCCGAAACCAATGGACCCTCTCGGCTTCTTAATCACCCTTGTCCTCTGTCCAGGAGTTGCAAGTAGTTTCTGGTGTTTGTAGTATGCTGGAGGCCGTGGGCAGCGCTGACCGTAGGGGTGGGCTGTGATGCGGTAGGCACGTGGCCGGGTATACCGGGCGCCCGTTTGGTGTCACGGAACCCTGTTCACATCGTTTGGGGCTGTGAGCGAAACTCCGACCGGATCTCCTCATGGATGGAACCCGAATAGGCGATAAACCTGGACTAGAGACTTAGGTGTTTAGGTAGGCCGTGGCCGACACCCACGTTGGGCTTCCGCTTGAAGGTTGCCGAGTACATGTCGTGTAAACGGCGGTAAGTGGTGAGAGCGTGTGTGAAGAAGTACACCCCTGCAGGGTTAATATGATCTATTCGAATAGCCGTGTCCGCGGAAAAGGACTTCTGGGTTGCTTATATCAGTTCATAGACAATTGAAAGTGGATACTCTAAAATACACAAGATAAGCGTGAGTGCTATAGATGGCGTTCTCGTAGGGAGACGGGAGCGGATCCATAGTGGTGTATTGATATGGTGAATATGTGGACTCGTGTGCGCCACCTCAAAAGAGTTACATTGCAGTCGTAGTTTAGGATAGCCACCGAGTCAAAGCTGGCTTGCTGCAGTTAAACCCCACCATCCCCTTTGTTGATAATGATGCATATGTAGTTAGTTCTGATGTAAGTCTTGCTGGGTACATTTGTACTCACGTTTGCCTATTTTATGTTTTGCAGAGAGACTTCAGTCTCACTAGTAATTCCGCGTGGTCTTCGACGTTTAGCTTGTTACCTTAGCTACGATCTTGTGCCCTCGGCAGGATCTGGAAGATAGTCAGGCTTCTCAGCCTTTTTCATTTATAGATGTCTGTACCCAGACATGATAGCTTCCGCTTGTGCTTTGATTTGTATGCTCTGATTGTTGGGTCATGAGACCCATGTTTGTAATATCTCGCTCCCGGAGCCTATTGAATAAATTACTTGAGTCGTAGAGTCATGTTGTGATGCCATGTTGTATTTGCACATATCGAGCATATTGTGTGTATGTTATTGAAATGCTTGGTATGTGTGGGATCTGACCATCTAGTTGTTTATCTTTAGTAGCCTCTCTTACGGGGAAATGTCTCCTAGTGTTTCCACCGAGCCATGGTAGCTTGCTACTGCTCCGGAACACTTAGGCTGGCCGGCATGTGTCCTTCTTCGTTCCTGTGTCTGTCCCTTCGGGGAAATGTCAGGCGATGAATACCGGAGTCCTGCTAGCCCAGTGCTACAGCCTGGATTCACTCGCTGATGACCGACACGTTCGATGCTGGGTCATGAATGTCTGTCCCTGTAAGTCTGTGCCACTTTGGGTTTACGACTAGTCATGTCAGCCCGGGCTCCTTATCATATGGATGCTAGCGACACTGTCATATACGTGTGCCAAAAGGCGCAAACGGTCCCGGGCTAAGGTAAAGCGACACCCGTGGGAATACCGTGCGTGAGGCCGCAAAGTGATATGAGGTGTTACATGCTAGATCGATGTGGCATTGAGTCGGGGTCCTGACAGCGTTGGTATCAGAGCTTGACTGCTTGTAGGATTACCAAGCCAAACTGGTCGAAGTTGAGTTTAGAAATTCTTTAGTTATATAAGGGAATTGATTGTGGGATGGAACGTAAGGCTGTTTTTACTCCTTATACCTCATGCCCTTCTGATCTGAGTCATCTTATCTTTCCTGCGGGGATTAAGAACTAGGCTATCTCTTCTTTCTATTAGGATCACGTGTTACTAATCAGTAGACTTATAAGATTGTTGGATTTAAGTCTCAGTTCAGTTCCTACTACTTCCGTATGTTAATTGTTGATCTCGGAACCTTGATATTGTGCTTCTGAGTGGTTATGCCACCATTTTTGTGATTGTCTCAAATCTTTTTGAGAAATTATAGCCGTTATGCTGTCCGAGTCATCCCAGGTTTCTAAATAGTGCGATGCATTTGCAAATCCCTTCCTTCTGTTTCCGATGTTCCCATTGGCCAGATTAACCACACTAATCGGTGTGTTGAGGTAATTATTGCCTCGACATATATGTTGGAATTATTATTATGACCCTAAGTGCTTAGGGGATCATCTAGTGGTCTAGCCATGATTTGTGTCCTAGTGTGAAGATTCTGGCCTTTATTCTCGAAAGCATCCCGTGATGCCACTTAGTAGTAGGTATTCTACTCCTTGGGCTTTGAACCCGAGATACACTCTACTTACTTCATGTTGATAGTGTTGATAGTTCCTTTAGGATATTAGTAACCTTTGCGATAGTCCTTGAAGTCCGTGGTATTTCGTTCATCCAAATACCATGAACCATTATGGCAGAAGTTTGTTGGATCAAAAGATCACAACAGGCCCTCTATGAGTTCTCCATTATATGTTATGGCTCTGCCAGTTCTACCTTTCCGCATGGATTGCCCGGAAGAAATATGTTGAATTCGTTCGGCATGCCAAACCATGCATCCACAACTCAGAAAATCGTATGTTCCTTTGAGTTGTTCTCTTTAGTTGCATTCTGACCCTCGTCTATCAATTGATAGTCAAGAGTATGCGTGCGTTCGTTTATCGATGTCTATTACTCTTGTGGTCCGTCAAGCCATTCTATCGCAGAATGACTAGGAGAAACAAACTCCAGTACCTCATCCATATCTAGGATTGGGTCAAAGTAGTTGTATTCCGTAGATCAAATGCCAATCCAGCTTTTGGTTTTGTTCTACCTTGGAGTATTACCCCCTTTATGTCAGAATTGTCATGAGAACTGCACCAACTCTCATGAATTTTGACGTAGTGATACTTCTCACCATCATTAGTCATTCCTCGGCCCTCGTGTTGATGCAACCGGAATACCGACAAATGAATTGTGATGTGTGAAATCAATACTCCCAGCAACCTCGTTGCTTGGTAGTTAAAGGACAATAATTTCATTTTTAGCGTGTTGGTTTTGAATCATCATTCTAAGGTTGATCATGCTACCTAGTCCATTCTCCTGGTTCACTCCTCGATCGATGAGTTAGGATTATTTCAAGTCCTCACTCATTTGATCATATCGTCTTGCCCTGAAAAGCAAGATTGTTCTCGAGCTTAGTAACATACCGGTGGTTCGTGATTTTCTGAATATCTTCTCAGAAGTATTACCAGGTTGTCACCTGACCGCTATGTTGAGTTCGTGATCAAGTTGGTTTATTCCTGTGAACCACCTTCTCTCCAAGAATCGGTGTTAGATATCCCTGAGCTAGTTGGTTAAGCTAAACAACAACTTGGAGGGTTGGAAGATAAAAGCTTGCCTGACTTAGTTCGTTCCAAAGGGACATTCTTGTGTAGTGTGTGTTGAAGAAAGACGGTATCTTCATCGATTGGTCCCTGTGATCAGTTGCTGGACCTATTGTCCTATCAATCCTTTGATTTGAGTGTGGGCTATCGTCAAATCAAATCAGTACCAATGATGCTCGTAATGTTGTCTTATTCGTGGTTGATCCCTCGAGCATACGCCATTACATCTTTGGCCTGACCAATGCTATCACTTGTTCACTTAACTATGGAATTCCTTTTAAAAGGAAACCTAGATGAATTGTTGTTGAGCCCATTGACAACATCTTTATCTCCTCCATGGTTTTGTTGGACATTAAGCTAGTGTTGGAAACTTTTGAAAGCATTTTCTTCATGCTAGCTCATGAAGTATTTGTTGATGAAAGGAGTGACTTCCTTTTATACACGTGCATTTGGTGAAAGTTGCCGCCGTGAATTTGAGAAAGTTAGTTTTGCTTCCTCTGGAATCATCCCAAGTCAGTCATGCATACGTGCGAAGTATTCTGTGGTTCGGAGACTTGCAACCTCCATTCCATATGTATATCCTAGCACACCAAGCCACTGATTGATTGTTCACGGAAAGGAGTTGATGTGCTAATCCTAGGTCATGCACAAGACTTCAATATCCTCGATTATGGTTCCCCTCCTGAACTCGGTAGTGTTTTATTATAAGACTACTTTGTGGTCATGCTTGTCTTGGACATCGTGTTCACTTGTTTGTAGCAGAACCAGCTCATGTTTTGGAGCTCGCTATCGTAGTCCATTTCCCGAGAATCCCGCAACGTCATCCCATCGATTTGTGTTGCAAACTTTCATTTTTCTTCCTAGACTCGATGAGTCTGGAAATATCCTAACACCAACCAGATCTGAATCTCAGGCAGATATGATGGTTGGAACATTTCCCCAAGAACTATAATATTGGTCCCTCGATAACTGGTAAAGTGGATGTCGTGGCCAGCACCACCCAGCCGAAAGACCTATTATTGTAGTATCTTGTTTGAGGAAGTTGGCCACCTCCCCATAAGGATTTCGTAGGATTTACCTCCGTAACTGTTCCTTATGGATTCTATTGCTCCCGAAGTCTGACCTTTACTTGATGTTCTAGTTATCAAACCATATCTATGAATGGGATACACTAGCACGTCAAGGAGAACATTAGAAGCAGAGTGCTAAATGTCTCTCGGTCGATCATCCAGATTTTGTTTCCTTGGCCTCGCTAAGGTGAAATCTGAGAAAGTGTTATCTTCCTTTGCATCTGCATCCTCCATCACCATTCATCATGGTAGTAAGTTGTGTTACCGGACCCTTGACACGGATGTTGGTAAAACCTTGATGAATGTGGAAAATGCTCAAGTTCTTGAGAGCATGCACAAGCGCTACGTCTTATCATCGGCACTAGCTGGGATTGCCCCAGATTTCCTCGGTTATGCTATAACCACTCCAACAGTGAATTCACTCTTTATTGTTGGGTTCTTCCCCAGTTACCAGAATCATTCCCATCATTTGCATTTTGTTCCCAGCTTGCACCGCCAATGTGCCATTCTACCATGGGTCTCTTCCATTTCCGGTGGTAAGCAAATTCATCCATTACGTTGTCTTCAACAAGGTAATCCACATCATCCAAGTTTGAGTATGCCATTCTACCGACCCCCTCCAAACAATCACTCGAGAATTGTTTTAGGCTGGTTTAAAGAGTTTCAATGATCTCTGAATCAAAAGTAATTCTTTTTGCCACTTAAGGGGATATCTCTACGAGTCACCTTCCCTAAGGTGTATCGTTATGGTATCTTGGCAACTCAACTCCTCGCTACGTTGGCAATCGTTTACCACCTTCTTAAGCGTGAAATTGTGGTCTACCTAGTGAACCTTCGTCATCTGCTTCACTCCATTCCTATGGATGTGTGCTTCGCCTCTCAGCTCGAGAGATGTTGCTATGTCTCATTCCGTGAGTTAATCCTGAGTTGTTCGACCTCCGAGAAGAACCATTCTTTTAGGATCTTTCTTTTCCTCTCGTTGTCATGTTAGTTGGAGTTCTCAGAGCAAGACTTCGAGACAAAGATGGTGATCGAAACAACGTTCATTCGAAGTGCAACCTGGATCGTGAAGATTATACTAGTTTGTGTTTCCCCTTCATCCTACCCTACGCTTGAATCTCGAGACGAGATTCTTGTTTAGTGGGGGTGAGTTGTCATATCCCTAGCTTCAGGCATTGCTCTAGGTTAGCTTCATGTGTGCATCATGTCTATATTTTTGAAAACTTGAATTGAGGAATATTGGAAGCCTCAAAACCCTAAATAAAAGAGGGGCAAAAACCCTAGAAATCTTATTCATTGCTCCAAAAGGCTCTTCTTAAATGTTTGATAATTTTTGGTAAGGGTTCTGGTCCCAACCAAAATATTGAACATTTTTAAAGAATTATTTTTGGGACTTTGGATTTAATTCATTAGCTATTTGAATTTGAATTATATTCATATAATTAGAATATAATTTAAATACCCCTGAAATATTTTATAAGCTTTTGGAAAAGTCCATCTAGCAGTATAAAATATTCAGAGGAGTTTTGGCATTGTTTGAATTATTTTTAAATTCAAAACAGTGGCAAAACAGATTAAATAAAAGAAAACAGAACAAAAATAGAAAACAGTAAATAAAAAAAAGAGAGAAGGAACTACCCGTCGCTCACCTGTGCTGGCCCAGCCCCCCCTGTGCAGCCCACCTGCGTGGCCCAGCCCACCGCCTCGACCCCCTCCTTCCTCCCCACCGACCCACGGCCCTCCGGAAGCCCTGCAACGCCGCCACCATCGCCGTTCCGTCGCCGGCCACCGAAGCTCCCCTCCGTCGATTCGCCGGACCCCGTGCCTCCCCTGCCTCGCCAGCAGCACCAGAAGAACCGCGGTGAGCCGCTGCATTGTTTCCCCCATGCCTCGTTGCCTAATTCGCCCCCTAGCCGCTCCCTCCATCGGAGCCGAGACGCTCCGCCGCACGGGCTCGTCGCCGGTGAAGCCCTGGTGACCAAATGGCCCCGCGCGTGCGTCCGTTGCACTCGCAACGACCCGTGGAGCAACGCTAGCGTGGCAGCTACCTTGTTTGCAAGCCGCAGCGCTAACCCCGCACCCACCCGAGCTCCGGCCGCCGCCTCGGGCTCCATTCCGGCGAACCCCGGCCACCCCACGCCCTCTCGAGGGTCCCCCTAGATGCGCGGGAGCACGGGCTCACCCCTGGTGCCCTCAGCGCGACCAGCCGCGGGCTGTAGCGCCGTCCCGAGCAACTCCGGCGAGGTCTCGCCGTCGCCGTGGCCGCCGGCGTCACTAGCTGACGTGGCGCTAATTTAGTTAGCACTAATGACCACGCTAAACACCCCCCACAGACACTGACAGCGGGCCCCGTAGCGGGTCAAAGCCCGAGTCAACGCGGGATTAGCCCCCGTGTCACTGACGTGTGGACCCCACACGTCAGGTTTGACCCTGACCGGCCCCTGTTGACTTGCTGACGTCATGCCGACGTCATGCTGATGCAGTAAAGTATTTCTGGAATTAAATAAATTAGGAAATGATTTATAATTCCAGAAAATTGTATAAACTTCAATAAATCATAGAAAATTAACCGTAACTCCAAATTAAATAAATTATATATGAAAAATTATCAGAAAAATTCAAGGAATCCATCTGTACCATTTTCATGCATGTTAGAACAACTTATAGCTGCTGTTTAGCACAAATCAAATAAAGGGCATTTAAATATCCACATATGGAGTTTGAATTTGAATCTTGGATTCAAACCAACTTCATTTAATTTGGTTTTAGTAGCATTAGCTCAAAACACATTCATTTTGCCATGTCATGATCATGCATCATATTGTGCATTGCATTGATTGTGTTTCCTTCTGTGTTGCCGGTATCTGTCCCCTCTCGATAGATGTGATACCGATGATGTGATCGTTGACACTGATGAAGACTCAATGTTATCTTCAGAAGTGCCAGGCAAGCAAAACCCCCTTATTCATTCCGATACAATCCTACTCTCTCGCTCCTGCTCTCTTTTAATGCATTAGGACAACACCGATTTATCTGTTACTTGCTGCGGTAGCTGAACCCCTTTATCCTCTGCATGACCTGTCATTCCACAGTAATTAGATGAAACCCACTAGCATGAGTAGGAGTTGTTTGAGCCCTGTTGTGCCTACTCATTCATGTTTGTTTGTCATGCCTGCTACTGCTTAGAGTTGAGTCAGGTCTGATTCATCGGGGATGAATCAGAGGCGTGTGAACATGTCCTACTGTGTGTGAGCTAAGTGTGTGAACACGATTTGGTAAAGGTAGCGGTGAGAGGCCATGTAGGAGTACATGGTGGGTTGTCTCATTGAAGCCGTCCTCAGGAACTGAGTTCTGTGTTTGTGATCCATGATTCAGCTACTACCACGCATTGGGCCCGAAACCAATGGACCCTCTCGGCTTCTTAATCACCCTTGTCCTCTGTCTAGGAGTTGCAAGTAGTTTCTGGTGTTTGTAGTATGCTGGAGGCCGTGGGCAGCGCTGACCGTAGGGGTGGGCTGTGATGCGGTAGGCACGTGGCCGGGTATACCGGGCGCCCGTTTGGTGTCACGGAACCCTGTTCACATCGTTTGGGGCTGTGAGCGAAACTCCGGCTGGATCTCCTCATGGATGGAACCCGAATAGGCGATAAACCTGGACTAGAGACTTAGGTGTTTAGGTAGGCCTTGGCCGACACCCACGTTGGGCTTCCGCTTGAAGGTTGCCGAGTACATGTCGTGTAAACGACGGTAAGTGGTGAGAGCGTGTGTGAAGAAGTACACCCCTGCAGGGTTAATATGATCTATTCGAATAGCCGTGTCCGCGGAAAAGGACTTCTGGGTTGCTTATATCAGTTCATAGACAATTGAAAGTGGATACTCTAAAATACGCAAGATAAGCGTGAGTGCTATAGATGGCGTTCTCGTAGGGAGACGGGAGCGGATCCATAGTGGTGTATTGATATGGTGAATATGTGGACTCGTGTGCGCCACCTCAAAAGAGTTACATTGCAGTCGTAGTTTAGGATAGCCACCGAGTCAAAGCTGGCTTGTTGCAGTTAAACCCCACCATCCCCTTTGTTGATAATGATGCATATGTAGTTAGTTCTGATGTAAGTCTTGCTGGGTACATTTGTACTCACGTTTGCCTATTTTATGTTTTGCAGAGAGACTTCAGTCTCACTAGTAATTCCGCGTGGTCTTCGACGTTTAGCTTGTTACCTTAGCTACGATCTTGTGCCCTCGGCAGGATCTGGTAGATAGTCAGGCTTCTCAGCCTTTTTCATTTATAGATGTCTGTACCCAGACATGATAGCTTCCGCTTGTGCTTTGATTTGTATGCTCTGATTGTTGGGTCATGAGACCCATGTTTGTAATATCTCGCTCCCGGAGCCTATTGAATAAATTACTTGAGTCGTAGAGTCATGTTGTGATGCCATGTTGTATTTGCACATATCGAGCATATTGTGTGTATGTTATTGAAATGCTTGGTATGTGTGGGATCTGACCATCTAGTTGTTTATCTTTAGTAGCCTCTCTTACGGGGAAATGTCTCCTAGTGTTTCCACCGAGCCATGGTAGCTTGCTACTGCTCCAGAACACTTAGGCTGGCCGGCATGTGTCCTTCTTCGTTCCTGTGTCTGTCCCTTCGGGGAAATGTCACGCGATGAATACCGGAGTCCTGTTAGCCCGCTACAGCCCGGTTCACCGGAGTCCTGCTAGCCCAGTGCTACAGCCTGGATTCACTCGCCGATGACCGACACGTTCGATGCTGGGTCATGAATGTCTGTCCCTGTAAGTCTGTGCCACTTTGGGTTTACGACTAGTCATGTCAGCCCGGGCTCCTTATCATATGGATGCTAGCGACACTGTCATATACGTGTGCCAAAAGGTGCAAACGGTCCCGGGCTAAGGTAAAGCGACACCCGTGGGAATACCGTGCGTGAGGCCGCAAAGTGATATGAGGTGTTACATGCTAGATCGATGTGGCATTGAGTCGGGGTCCTGACAGCGTTGGTATCAGAGCTTGACTGCCTGTAGGATTACCAAGCCAAACTGGTCGAAGTTGAGTCTAGAAATTCTTTAGTTATGTAAGGGAATTGATTGTGGGATGGAACGTAAGGCTCTTTTTACTCCTTATACCTCATGGCCTTCTGATCTGAGTCATCATCTTCTCTTCTACGGAGATTAAGAACTAGGCTATCTCTTCTTTCCATCAGGATCACGTGTTACTAATCCGTAGACTTATAGATTGTTGGACTTAAGCCTCGTTTCAGTTCCGATTACTTCCATATGCCGATTGTTGTTCTCGAAACCTTGATATTGTGCTTCTGAGTGGTTATGCCACCATTTTTGTGAATGTCTCAAATCTTTTCTGAGCATTTACAGTCGTTATGCTGTCCGAGTCATCCCAGGTTTCTAAAGAGTCTGATGCATTTGCAGAATCCTTTTCCTCTGGTTTCAATGTCTTTTAGGCCAGGTTAATCACACAAATTGTTGAGTTGAGGTACCCTACTGCCTCGACCTTTATGTTGGAGTTATTATTATGACCCTAGGTGTATTAGGGAGTCACCTAGTAATCTAGCAATGTTTTGTGATCCCAGTGTGATGATTCTGGCTTTTATTCTCGAAAGCATCCCGTGATGCCACTTAGTAGTAGGTATTCTACTCCTTGGGCTTTGAACCCGAGATACACTCTACTTACTTCATGTTGATAGTGTTGATAGTTCCTTTAGGATATTAGTAACCTTTGCGATAGTCCTTGAAGTCCGTGGTATTTCGTTCATCCAAATACCATGAACCATTATGGCAGAAGTTTGTTGGATCAAAAGATCACAACAGGCCCTCTATGAGTTCTCCATTATATGTTATGGCTCTGCCAGTTCTACCTTTCCGCATGGATTGCCCGGAAGAAATATGTTGAATTCGTTCGGCATGCCAAACCATGCATCCACAACTCAGAAAATCGTATGTTCCTTTGAGTTGTTCTCTTTAGTTGCATTCTGACCCTCGTCTATCAATTGATAGTCAAGAGTATGCGTGCGTTCGTTTATCGATGTCTATTACTCTTGTGGTCCGTCAAGCCATTCTATCGCAGAATGACTAGGAGAAACAAACTCCAGTACCTCATCCATATCTAGGATTGGGTCAAAGTAGTTGTATTCCGCAGATCAAATGCCAATCCAGCTTTTGGTTTTGTTCTACCTTGGAGTATTACCCCCTTTATGTCAGAATTGTCATGAGAACTGCACCAACTCTCATGAATTTTGACGTAGTGATACTTCTCACCATCATTAGTCATTCCTCGGCCCTCGTGTTGATGCAACCGGAATACCGACAAATGAATTGTGATGTGTGAAATCAATACTCCCAGGAACCTCGTTGCTTGGTAGTTAAAGGACAATAATTTCATTTTTAGCGTGTTGGTTTTGAATCATCATTCTAAGGTTGATCATGCTACCTAGTCCATTCTCCTGGTTCACTCCTCGATCGATGAGTTAGGATTATTTCAAGTCCTCACTCATTTGATCATATCGTCTTGCCCTGAAAAGCAAGATTGTTCTCGAGCTTAGTAACATACCGGTGGTTCGTGATTTTCTGAATATCTTCTCAGAAGTATTACCAGGTTGTCACCTGACCGCTATGTTGAGTTCGTGATCAAGTTGGTTTATTCCTGTGAACCACCTTCTCTCCAAGAATCGGTGTTAGATATCCCTGAGCTAGTTGGTTAAGCTAAACAACAACTTGGAGGGTTGGAAGATAAAAGCTTGCCTGACTTAGTTCGTTCCAAAGGGACATTCTTGTGTAGTGTGTGTTGAAGAAAGACGGTATCTTCATCGATTGGTCCCTGTGATCAGTTGCTGGACCTATTGTCCTATCAATCCTTTGATTTGAGTGTGGGCTATCGTCAAATCAAATCAGTACCAATGATGCTCGTAATGTTGTCTTATTCGTGGTTGATCCCTCGAGCATACGCCATTACATCTTTGGCCTGACCAATGCTATCACTTGTTCACTTAACTATGGAATTCCTTTTAAAAGGAAACCTAGATGAATTGTTGTTGAGCCCATTGACAACATCTTTATCTCCTCCATGGTTTTGTTGGACATTAAGCTAGTGTTGGAAACTTTTGAAAGCATTTTCTTCATGCTAGCTCATGAAGTATTTGTTGATGAAAGGAGTGACTTCCTTTTATACACGTGCATTTGGTGAAAGTTGCCGCCGTGAATTTGAGAAAGTTAGTTTTGCTTCCTCTGGAATCATCCCAAGTCAGTCATGCATACGTGCGAAGTATTCTGTGGTTCGGAGACTTGCAACCTCCATTCCATATGTATATCCTAGCACACCAAGCCACTGATTGATTGTTCACGGAAAGGAGTTGATGTGCTAATCCTAGGTCATGCACAAGACTTCAATATCCTCGATTATGGTTCCCCTCCTGAACTCGGTAGTGTTTTATTATAAGACTACTTTGTGGTCATGCTTGTCTTGGACATCGTGTTCACTTGTTTGTAGCAGAACCAGCTCATGTTTTGGAGCTCGCTATCGTAGTCCATTTCCCGAGAATCCCGCAACGTCATCCCATCGATTTGTGTTGCAAACTTTCATTTTTCTTCCTAGACTCGATGAGTCTGGAAATATCCTGACACCAACCAGATCTGAATCTCAGGCAGATATGATGGTTGGAACATTTCCCCAAGAACTATAATATTGGTCCCTCGATAACTGGTAAAGTGGATGTCGTGGCCAGCACCACCCAGCCGAAAGACCTATTATTGTAGTATCTTGTTTGAGGAAGTTGGCCACCTCCCCATAAGGATTTCGTAGGATTTACCTCCGTAACTGTTCCTTATGGATTCTATTGCTCCCGAAGTCTGACGTTTACTTGATGTTCTAGTTATCAAACCATATCTATGAATGGGATACACTAGCACGTCAAGGAGAACATTAGAAGCGGAGTGCTAAATGTCTCTCGGTCGATCATCCAGATTTTGTTTCCTTGGCCTCGCTAAGGTGAAATCTGAGAAAGTGTTATCTTCCTTTGCATCTGCATCCTCCATCACCATTCATCATGGTAGTAAGTTGTGTTACCGGACCCTTGACACGGATGTTGGTAAAACCTTGATGAATGTGGAAAATGCTCAAGTTCTTGAGAGCACGCACAAGCGCTACGTCTTATCATCGGCACTAGCTGGGATTGCCCCAGATTTCCTCGGTTATGCTATAACCACTCCAACAGTGAATTCACTCTTTATTGTTGGGTTCTTCCCCAGTTACCAGAATCATTCCCATCATTTGCATTTTGTTCCCAGCTTGCACTGCCAATGTGCCATTCTACCATGGGTCTCTTCCATTTCCGGTGGTAAGCAAATTCATCCATTACGTTGTCTTCAACAAGGTAATCCACATCATCCAAGTTTGAGTATGCCATTCTACCGCCCCCCTCCAAACGATCGCTCGAGAATTGTTTTAGGCTGGTTTAAAGAGTTTCAATGATCTCTGAATCAAAAGTAATTCTTTTTGCCACTTAAGGGGATATCTCTACGAGTCACCTTCCCTAAGGTGTATCGTTATGGTATCTTGTCAACTCAACTCCTCGCTACGTTGACAATCGTTTACCACCTTCTTAAGCGTGAAATTGTGGTCTACCTAGTGAACCTTCGTCATCTGCTTCACTCCATTCCTATGGATGTGTGCTTCGCCTCTCAGCTCGAGAGATGTTGCTATGTCTCATTCCGTGAGTTAATCCTGAGTTGTTCGACCTCCGAGAAGAACCATTCTTTTAGGATCTTTCTTTTCCTCTTGTTGTCATGTTAGTTGGAGTTCTCAGAGCAAGACTTCGAGACAAAGATGGTGATCGAAACAACGTTCATTCGAAGTGCAACCTGGATCGTGAAGATTAGGCTAGTTTGCGCTTCCCCTTCATCCTACCCTACGCTTGAATCTCGAGACGAGATTCTTGTTTAGTGGGGGTGAGTTGTCATATCCCTAGCTTCAGGCATTGCTCTAGGTTAGCTTCATGTGTGCATCATGTCTATATTTTTGAAAACTTGAATTGAGGAATATTGGAAGCCTCAAAACCCTAAATAAAAGAGGGGCAAAAACCCTAGAAATCTTATTCATTGCTCCAAAAGGCTCTTCTTAAATGTTTGATAATTTTTGGTAAGGGTTCTGGTCCCAACCAAAATATTGAACATTTTTAAAGAATTATTTTTGGGACTTTGGATTTAATTCATTAGCTATTTGAATTTGAATTATATTCATATAATTAGAATATAATTTAAATACCCCTGAAATATTTTATAAGCTTTTGGAAAAGTCCATCTAGCAGTATAAAATATTCAGAGGAGTTTTGGCATTGTTTGAATTATTTTTAAATTCAAAACAGTGGCAAAACAGATTAAATAAAAGAAAACAGAACAAAAATAGAAAACAGTAAATAAAAAAAAAGAGAGAAGGAACTACCCGTCGCTCACCTGTGCTGGCCCAGCCCGCCCTGTGCAGCCCACCTGCGTGGCCCAGCCCACCTCCTCCCCCCCCCTTGTCCTCTTCTTCCTCTGCCAGTAGGCAGAGGCGAGGCGTGGCGCGCGCCCGAAGAGCTCCGGCCACCTCCTGCTTACCTGCTCGCCGCTGGAGGCACCCAAGGGAGCCACGCACTCCCCCCCTCGTTCCCCACGACCTCTCTCACTCTCCCGTAGCTCTCCCTCGCTCCCCCCCTCTCCTCTGCTCTCTCTCCCTCACGCGCCCGAGCGGAAGCCCATCGCCGCCGACGCCGTTTACCGGGGCCACAGCCACCCCCTTGCTCCCACTATGCATCCCCGAGCTCCGCCTCGACCCCCTCCTTCCTCCCCACCGACCCACGGCCCTCCGGAAGCCCTGCAACGCCGCCACCATCGCCGTTCCGTCGCCGGCCACCGAAGCTCCCCTCCGTCGATTCGCCGGACCCCGTGCCTCCCCTGCCTCGCCAGCAGCACCAGAAGAACCGCGGTGAGCCGCTGCATCGTTTCCCCCATGCCTCGTTGCCTAATTCGCCCCCTAGCCGCTCCCTCCACCGGAGCCGAGACGCTCCGCCGCACGGGCTCGTCGCCGGTGAAGCCCCGGTGACCAAATGGCCCCGCGCGTGCGTCCGTTGCACTCGCAACGACCCGTGGAGCAACGCTAGCGTGGCAGCTAGCTTGTTTGCAAGCCGCAGCGCTAACCCCGCACCCACCCGAGCTCCGGCCGCCGCCTCGGGCTCCATTCCGGCGAACCCCGGCCACCCCACGCCCTCTCGAGGGTCCCCCTAGATGCGCGGGAGCACGGGCTCACCCCTGGTGCCCTCAGCGCGACCAGCCGCGGGCTGTAGCGCCGTCCCGAGCAACTCCGGCGAGGTCTCGCCGTCGCCGTGGCCGCCGGCGTCACTAGCTGACGTGGCGCTAATTTAGTTAGCACTAATGACCACGCTAAACACCCCCCACAGACACTGACAGCGGGCCCCGTAGCGGGTCAAAGCCCGAGTCAACGCGGGATTAGCCCCCGTGTCACTGACGTGTGGACCCCACACGTCAGGTTTGACCCTGACCGGCCCCTGTTGACTTGCTGACGTCATGCCGACGTCATGCTGACGCAGTAAAGTATTTCTGGAATTAAATAAATTAGGAAATGATTTATAATTCCAGAAAATTGTATAAACTTCAATAAATCATAGAAAATTAACCGTAACTCCAAATTAAATAAATTATATATGAAAAATTATCAGAAAAATTCAAGGAATCCATCTGTACCATTTTCATGCATGTTAGAACAACTTATAGCTGCTGTTTAGCACAAATCAATAAAGGGCATTTAAATATCCACATATGGAGTTTGAATTTGAATCTTGGATTCAAACCAACTTCATTTAATTTGGTTTTAGTAGCATTAGCTCAAAACACATTCATTTTGCCATGTCATGATCATGCATCATATTGTGCATTGCATTGATTGTGTTTCCTTCTGTGTTGCCGGTATTTGTCCCCTCTCGATAGACGTGATACCGATGATGTGATCGTTGACACTGATGAAGACTCAATGTTATCTTCAGAAGTGCCAGGCAAGCAAAACCCCCTTGTTCATTCCGATACAATCCTACTCTCTCGCTCCTGCTCTCTTTTAATGCATTAGGACAACACCGATTTATCTGTTACTTGCTGCGGTAGCTGAACCCCTTTATCCTCTGCATGACCTGTCATTCCACAGTAAATAGATGAAACCCACTAGCATGAGTAGGAGTTGTTTGAGCCCTGTTGTGCCTACTCATTCATGTTTGTTTGTCATGCCTGCTACTGCTTAGAGTTGAGTCAGGTCTGATTCATCGGGGATGAATCAGAGGCGTGTGAACATGTCCTACTGTGTGTGAGCTAAGTGTGTGAACACGATTTGGTAAAGGTAGCGGTGAGAGGCCATGTAGGAGTACATGGTGGGTTGTCTCATTGAAGCCGTCCTCAGGAACTGAGTTCTGTGTTTGTGATCCATGATTCAGCTACTACCACGCATTGGGCCCGAAACCAATGGACCCTCTCGGCTTCTTAATCACCCTTGTCCTCTGTCCAGGAGTTGCAAGTAGTTTCTGGTGTTTGTAGTATGCTGGAGGCCGTGGGCAGCGCTGACCGTAGGGGTGGGCTGTGATGCGGTAGGCACGTGGCCGGGTATACCGGGCGCCCGTTTGGTGTCACGGAACCCTGTTCACATCGTTTGGGGCTGTGAGCGAAACTCCGGCCGGATCTCCTCATGGATGGAACCCGAATAGGCGATAAACCTGGACTAGAGACTTAGGTGTTTAGGTAGGCCGTGGCCGACACCCACGTTGGGCTTCCGCTTGAAGGTTGCCGAGTACATGTCGTGTAAACGGCGGTAAGTGGTGAGAGCGTGTGTGAAGAAGTACACCCCTGCAGGGTTAATATGATCTATTCGAATAGCCGTGTCCGCGGAAAAGGACTTCTGGGTTGCTTATATCAGTTCATAGACAAGTGAAAGTGGATACTCTAAAATACGCAAGATAAGCGTGAGTGCTATGGATGGCGTTCTCGTAGGGAGACGGGAGCGGATCCATAGTGGTGTATTGATATGGTGAATATGTGGACTCGTGTGCGCCACCTCAAAAGAGTTACATTGCAGTCGTAGTTCAGGATAGCCACCGAGTCAAAGCTGGCTTGCTGCAGTTAAACCCCACCATCCCCTTTGTTGATAATGATGCATATGTAGTTAGTTCTGATGTAAGTCTTGCTGGGTACATTTGTACTCACGTTTGCCTATTTTATGTTTTTGCAGAGAGACTTCGGTCTCGCTAGTAGTTCCGCGTGGACTTCGACGTTTAGCTTGTTACCTCAGCTACGATCTTGTGCCCTCGGCAGGATCTGGTAGATAGTCAGGCTTCTCAGCCTTTTTCATTTATAGATGTCTGTACTCAGACATGATAGCTTCCGCTTGTGCTTTGACTTGTATGCTCTGATTGTTGGGTCATGAGACCCATGTTTGTAATATCTCGCTCCTCGGAGCCTATTGAATAAATTACTTGAGTCGTAGAGTCATGTTGTGATGCCATGTTGTATTTGCACATATCGAGCATATTGTGTGTATGTTATTGAAATGCTTGGTATGTGTGGGATCTGACCATCTAGTTGTTTATCTTTAGTAGCCTCTCTTACGGGGAAATGTCTCCTAGTGTTTCCACCGAGCCATGGTAGCTTGCTACTGCTCCGGAACACTTAGGCTGGCCGGCATGTGTCCTTCTTCGTTCCTGTGTCTGTCCCTTCGGGGAAATGTCACGCGATGAATACCGGAGTCCTGTTAGCCCGCTACAGCCCGGTTCACCGGAGTCCTGCTAGCCCAGTGCTACAGCCTGGATTCACTCGCTGATGACCGACACGTTCGATGCTGGGTCATGAATGTCTGTCCCTGTAAGTCTGTGCCACTTTGGGTTTACGACTAGTCATGTCAGCCCGGGCTCCTTATCATATGGATGCTAGCGACACTATCATATACGTGTGCCAAAAGGCGCAAACGGTCCCGGGCTAAGGTAAAGCGACACCCGTGGGAATACCGTGCGTGAGGCCGCAAAGTGATATGAGGTGTTACATGCTAGATCGATGTGGCATTGAGTCGGGGTCCTGACAGCACCCAAATCCGGCTCATGAGGCCCTTGATGAATTTGACCACTTAACCAGCTGGGATGGTGCGGACAGCTTCCACCTCTGCCCACTTGGTGAACTTGTCAATGGCGACGTAGAGGTAGCGGTAGCCCCCTGGCACCTAGGGAAACGGGCCCAAGATGTCCAGCCCCCAAACAGGGAACGACCATGATAGAGGAATGGTCCGTAGGCCCTAAGCCAGCTGATGAATCTGCTTGGCATGGAACTGACAAGCTTCACAAGCCTTCACCAGCTCGATTGCGCCGTTGAGTGTTGTTGGCCAATAGAACCCGCTGCCAAACGCCTTGCCGACGAGGGTCCGCGAATATGAGTGGTGCCCACAATCTCCATCATGAATGTCTGCCAGCAACTCTTTCCCTTGCTCCCTGGAGATGCAACGCAGGGAAACATCATTCGGCCGCTTCCGGTAGAGCTCTCCGTCTTGGATGCAATAGGCCGTGGCCTGCCGCGCCATGCGTTCTGCGTCCTACTCCTCCTCAGGCAGAGTCCCTTGCATCAGGTAATCTTTGAATTCTGTAGTCCAACATCCCTCTTGGGGGTCCAGCGCCAGGAGTAGTCGTGCTCCGAAGGTCGGGCCACAGGCCGGAGCTCCCGAGGCAGGCGGCTGAGGGAGCTCCTCCCGAGGCTGCGCTGTACTCGATAGTGACAGTGCTGCTGAGGGCTTGAAGAGCCGTTCCTCGAAGACGCCGGGCTCCCGAGGCAGCCGCCTAGATGCCCTCCTGGCAATGTCATCAGCCTCTTGATTGGTGCCACAGGGTACATGGTGCAACTCTAACCTCCAAAACTGCTTTTCCATCCTGCGGACCTCCGCAAGATATGCTTCCATGTGGTCGTCCTTCGGCTCGTACACCTTGTTGGAGAAGATGACGAGGAGTTATGAATCGCCCTTGATGATGAGGCGCTTTACCCCCAAGGCGGCTGCAGCTTTCAAGCCTGCTATCAGGCCCTCGTATTCTGCTATGTTGTTGGAGACCTTCTCTCCATGCTGGAAACAAAGCTGCAGGGCGTAATAGAGCTTGTCCTGAGTGGGAGATATGAGCATTGTGCCAGCCCCTGCGCCATGTTGCGAGAATGCTCCGTTGAAGTACATGACCCAGCCGTCCGGTGCCTCACTTCCTGGGGAAAGCGACCAGTCCTCGCCCGCTTCGAGCCCTGGCGCCTCTGTCCATTCCACCATGAAATCTACAAGTGCGGCTCCTTTGACGACACTGGTCATGCTGAATTCCAACTGAAATGCTTGCAACTCAATGTTCCATTCGGCAACCCTTCCAGCTGAGTTGGGGCTCCTGAGCACCCTTTCCTAGGGATATGTCGAGACGACCTTGATGGGGTGACCTTGAAAGTAGTGTCGTACCTTGTGTGAGGCCACTAGTAATGCGAGCAAGAATTTCTGAGGCATGGGGTATCGTGCCCTTGCGTCCTGCAGCATCGTGCTAACGAAGTACACGGGATGCTCGACGAGATTGGGGGCGCTGACGTGGCCTGCGTCTTCCGGAGGTCGAGGCGCCTCCTTAGATGGTGGATCCCCCAGTACCTGGTCGCTTGGTGGGGCCTCTTCCACCCCGCATGCGTCCTCCTGCTGAGGCAGATTTCCATCTACTGCAGCCGTGGTCTTTGTGAGGTCTTCTTGGCCTTGTGCTGCTACGTCCGAGGTTGCGACCGACGCGGTCTTGACCCGGCGCTCCTCCCGAACCGCCACCAGGGCTATGCTGGCGGAGTAGAGCGTGGCTACATGGTAGAGTACCACGGGCTCCTGAGGGCGTGGAGCCACTATCACCGGAGGGCTGGTCAGGTACTTCTTGAGATCTTGGAATGCTTTGTCAGCCTCGTAAGTCCATTCGAATGGGCCCTTCTTCTTCATCAGCTTGAAGAAGGGTAGGGCTCGTTCTCCCGGCTTGGAGATGAAGCGTCCCAACACGATTATTGCCTGCTGAGCTTCTGCATTTCTCTAAGGGTCTTCGGCGGACTCATGTCTTCAACTGCCTTGACCTTCTCTGGGTTAGCCTTGATACCTCTTTGGGACACGAGGAAACCCAAAAGCTTGCCAGAAGGGACTCCAAACACGCACTTCTCCGGGTTGAGCCGCAGGTCCACTTTGCGAAATCTCGCGAAGGGTTCTTCCATGTCCTATATCAGGGCCTTCGCCTCCCGAGAATTCACCATGATATCGTCGATGTAGGCCTCGGTGTTTCTTCCGAGCTACCGGCCCAGGGCGATGTGCATCAGCTGCTAAAAGGTTGCGCCCGCGTTGCGCAATCCGAACAGCATGAAGGCATAGCAATATACTCCGCATGGGGTCAGGAAGGCCGTTTTCTCCACATCTTCTACCGCCATCTTGATTTGATGACAGCCTGAGAAGGCATCTAGAAAGCACAACAGGTTGCACTCGGTGGTGGAATCGACGATTTGGTCGATGCGAGGGAGCGAGAATGGATCCTGAGGGCAGGCCTTGTTGAGGTTGGTGAAGTCGACGCACATGCGCTCCTTTCCTCCCTTTTTTCTCACAACAATAGGGTTGGCCAGCCATTCAGAATAGTGAACTTCGTGAATGACACCTGCACCCTCCAACTTGCGGGTTTCTTTGACAATGAAGGCCTGCTTCTCGGTGGACTGTCGCCTTGCCTTCTGCTTCACGGGACGCATGCTAGGGCACACATTTTGATGATGCTCAATCACCTCTCTTGGA
Source organism: Triticum aestivum (assembly GCF_018294505.1). Lineage (NCBI taxonomy): Eukaryota > Viridiplantae > Streptophyta > Magnoliopsida > Poales > Poaceae > Triticum > Triticum aestivum. The sequence goes on from NC_057804.1 coordinate 238,449,976, forward strand.
ACCCCCACTAGCTGATCAGGTTCCAACGCAAACACCTCCTTGTTTACGCGCAGAAAGGGGCTCTTCCTGTTCAGGATTGAGATTGGTTCCTATGGTGAAGGTGGCGCCAGAGGATCCATCTTCATCGACTGGCACTTGCTTGGTCTCCGCCTTGTCTTGGGTGAACAACTGCTTCTTCTTGGCTGGCGTAGCCCCCTTGGGCTCCAGGGCATCGGTGCTGGCGGGCTGCGCCACTGCGGCCGTCTTGAAAGCGAGCTTGAGCACCTGCAGAGCATCCTTCGTGTCTCCAGACACGGTAAGGACGCCGCTGCTCCCACGCATCTTCATGAGGTTGTAGGCCGGGTGAGTCACTGCCATGAACTGGGCCAAGGCAGGGTAGCCGAGGATGGCGTTGTATGAGAGGTCGATGGGGGCAATGTTGAAGTCGACCAGCTCCGTGCGGAAGTTGTCGTGGGTGCCGAAGGTCACCGGGAGGTAGATCTGCCCCAGGGAGCCGGTGGGGCTACCGCCGACGCCTAAGAAGGCCTTGTTGGGTTGGAGTCGCTCCGGCGGCATGTGGAGGAGGCTGAAGGCCTCCACCGAGAGCACGTTGAGGCCGGCCCTACCATCGATGAGGGTCCTAGTGACGACCACCTGGCAGATGGTGGGGGTGCATAGCATGGAGAGCATGCCCGAACAGGCAGTCTTGGAGGGGTGATCGTCCGAGCTGAAGGTCAAGTCGGCCTTGTGTGCCACCCAACCCGGGGGGGGGGGGCTTCATGATGCTTGAGGATGGCACCTATTTGGCGGATGAACGACTTGATGTGACCGCTCGAAGGTGGCGCATGCGAGCTACCCAGGAGAGCTGTGACGACCGGGGGCGCTGGCGCAGCATAATGGGCGAGGAAGAGGCTGCGCAACTCCTCCCAGGAGGCCACAGAAGCCGCTGGCAGGTGGAGCAACCACATGCGCTGGACGCCAGTGAGGGCCATGGGCAGCCAGTTAGCCATGACCTTGTTGTCACCCCCGGCCTTGAGGACGGCCTCCTCATATGCCAGCAGGAAAGCCAGCGGGTCGGCCACACTATCGCAGCGCGATGGCATGTCCGGCTTGAACTTGTTCGGCCACCGCACTTGTCGCAAGGCGGGGGCCAGGGCTCGGAGCTCCCTGGTCCCCGCGCCAGCGTCCACAGCCGGAGCAGGCTGTGCGTTGCTTGCCATGAGGGCGGAGTGCAGTGTTGATGGAGAGCGGGTCGACGGAAGGGGGAGCTTCAGCGCTCCGCTACCTGGCGCGCCAAATGTCAGACGTTGGGTTCCGGCAGACCCTTAAGGTTCGAACTCTGGGGTGCGCATGAAGATCTTCGCCCTACTAATCCACGCCCAATCACCTCGCGAGAATCTAAGCTAAACGATGAACAACACGAGAGACACAAGATTTATACTGGTTCGGGCCACCGTTGTGGTGTAATACCCTACTCCAGTGTGTGGTGTGGTGGATTGCCTCAGGGGCTGATGATGAACAGTACAAGAGGAAGAACAGCCTCGCAAGAGGTGTTCTTGAGCTGGTGTGGTGTTCTCGTAGGAAGGGGTCTCTCTCCCTCTACTGTGGTGGCTATCCCTATTTATAAAGGCCTTGGTCCTCTTCCCAAATATTGAGAGGGAAGGGAGCCAACAACGGCCATTTCAAAGGGGAACATCTAGTACAAGTTATCCTAACTAAAGTTGGTCTTCGGCTGCCAAAGGCACTGGCGATGACGCTGTCTCGGGCTCCACAATGACCTCCATCCTGCCGCTCTGCTGGTCTTGGTCTCGTTGCACCGAAATGGTAACCTTTTCCTGATGCCTCGGTACCCCGCGCCTGTGCTTGCCCCCTTCGTACCAAAGAGGAAACAAGGACACTGCGCGGGCCGGCGCCCGCCTGGCGCCCGCCAGGTCTCAATCGTCATGGCTTCCATCACGAGAACCTCGCGAGATACCCTTGCCTTGATCTCTCCGCCTCCTCGCGAGCCTGCCTGGCAAGGCCGCTCCTGAGGAAGCCTTGTGTCGTCCGCCCCGCGAGGCTTGGCCCCTTGCGAGGGTCTTGAGTTTGCATTGATGAAGATGGGCCGTACCGGGCCACCACTTGAGCCACACCGTAGGCCGCAGGCAGTCAAGTCTAGGAACCCCCGTTCCCAGAACACCGATAGTTACCGCTGCTATGCCATTCTTTGACGAGTTTGGGCTTGTGCGGCGGGGCCTCGCCCGCCGCCTCCATCCTTGGTGGATATGTCCTCCGTAGATCATTCCTCCGAGGCCACCGTGGACGAGATGGTGGAGGAATCCTCTCCCCCGCGGCAGAGGGAGCTCCTCCGTGACTTCCCTGATGATGATGATGATGACGCGCCTCTGGTGGTGGAGGTGACTCGCCCTTCTGGAGTCACTACGAGGCCCAGGGTGTCCTCTTCGAAGCAGCCCAAGCGGACGGCCACAAAAAGGGCAGGACCGTGCTGATTCCTTCGGGAAGTGTTCCACCCTCGCAGACGGCACCCCGAGCGGCACCAGCCGCGATCTCTCCTGCTCCCAGGAGTTCAGGACCGGCTGCCCCGCCTCAGCGCCAGCTGCTGAGCCTGAAAAGGAACTATGTCTTCGCCTGCCAGTAAGACTTTTCCTTAGCCTTGCTTGTTGATTCTTGAAGCAATGCTTAGCGCCTTTGTCTGTCATTAGCAGAAGCCGTTGAAGACGCAGAGGGAGGGTATGGAGGTTGCCGTGGCCGCAGGCGCTGAAGAGGCCGCCGCGGCCGTGGTGAAGGAGAATGTCGTGGCCCCCGCAGCTCTGGTGGCGATGCCATCTCCCCAGGGCATGGAAGCCTGTCCTCAGGAGGTGCCGGCGCCCTTAGCGAGGCTGACCCCACCGGCGCCCATCCTTGCTGCGGCTACTGAGGACGACCAACCTCCGGAGCCCCCGGTCCTTCCTGAGGCTGAGGTTTCTTCTGTATTGGCATCGATGGCGTCTTCTCCCCTGCCCAGCATGTGGCCGAGCCGCGGCGCTTTCGGATTTAGGGTTCCGGCAGACCCTTGAGGTTCGAACACTGGGGTGCACGTGGAGGTTTCGCCTTCCACCTACCTGTTCCTCACCGAATCACTAGGATCTAAACTACGAGAAGAACAACACAAGAGACACAGGATTTATACTGGTTCAGGCCACCATTGTGGTGTAATACCCTACTCCAGTGTGTGGTGTGGTGGATTGCCTCTTGGGCTGATGATCAACAATACAAGGAAGAGCAGCCTCGCGAGGGTCTGTTCTTGTGGTCTCTCTCTTTTTTCCGGCCGGATGGATCGATCCCTCTACCCTGTGGGTGGCTAGCCCTATTTATAGGCGAAGGCCCTGGGCCTCTTCCCAAATATTGAGCGGGAAGGGCGCCAACAATTGGCCAATTTGAAGGGGAACATCTAGTACACTTATCCTGACTAAAGTTGGTCCTCGCCTGTCAAAGGCTCTGGTGGTGACGCCGACTTGGGCTCCACGGTGACCTCCATCCTGCCGTTGGACTGGTCCTGGTCTTGTTGCACCGAAATGGATGCCTTTGCTTGATGCTCTCGCCTGCGCTTGCTCCCCTTGCACCAAAGAGGAAAGAAGGACACTGCATGGGCGGGCGCCTGGATGGCGCCCTTGGTCGTCATGGCTTGCGTCATGGGCACATCGTGAGGTACCCCGCCTTGAACTCTCCGCCTCCTCGTGAGCCAGCCTGACGAGGCCGTGCCTGAGGAAGCTCCTTGTCATCCGCCCCGCGAGGCTTGGCCCCTTGCGAGGGTCTTGAGCTTGTGCTGATGAAGATGGGCCGTGCTGGGCCCCCTTTGAGCCACGCCGCAGGCCGCGGGCAGGCAAGTCTAGGGACCCCCGTTCCCAGAACGCCGACAGTAGTCCCCGGGCCCAAGGCGCGCCCGGACTTGGCTGAGCAGAGAGGCGAAAGGGCAAGTGCGAAGCGTCGCGGGCCCTAACAGCCCGCGGCCTTGAGCGCTGTGTGGCGGTTGATTAGATGTGGGCGTCTCCGCTTGACGCCGTCGCCATAGCCGCTGGGGCGCAGCAGGCTCCGCCTCAGGACACCATGGTCATGCTGCCGCATTCTCCTCCTACTTCGTCGACTGGTGCTTCCCCATCTCCTCCTACTGTCCTGGATCGTGCTGCTGCTGAACTGGATCGTCTGCGGTGGGATCTTCTGAGCGTCGACCCTCGTTTGGTGGCCGGGCACTTGGAGCTAGCCTCTGGCTGGATTCGCTCCGATGCTTCGATTCAGGCGGTGCTGGTCCAGGCCTCGACGGCCTGAGACGAGGAGAAGCAGGCCGTCCTTGGGGCGAAGGTTGCCCGCGACGCCGCCTTGGGGGAGGCGGATAGTGCTCAAGGTCGTTGAGAGGTGCTGGAGGGCGAGCTGAAGGGCCTGCAGGACCGGCTCGCCGAGGAGACTCGCCTTCGCCTAGAGCAGGAGGACGGCATGAAGGCTCACGAGGCGGCCGTCAAGGACTGGGAGGCCAAGCTCAAGAAGCGTCGTGACCGCCTAGGCGCGCTGGAGCAAGAGCTGGAGGCGAGGAAGGTTGAGTTGGACGGCAAGGCACGGGTTCTTGCCGAGGATCGCATGGCCTTTGCGGAGATGGAGGAGAAGGCCCGAGCTTCATTGAAGACTCTTTATGAGAGCGGCCAGGAGAGCCCGCTGGCCGGCGAGGAGGACGGCCCTGCCAAGCTGCTTCCTTTCCTAGTTCGTGTCGTTGACGATGTCGCCCTTGGCCTCGGCCCTACGGCTGAGGCTGAAGCACGCGTCTTGTCTTCTGCGGCGTTGACGCGGGTGTTCACCCACATCTATCTTCGGGACCCCAACATCGACCTCGACAGCCTGCTGGAGCCGGCGAGTGGCGAGCATGCCGCTGCCGCTGCTGAGGCTGTGAAGGGTCGTGCGGAGGCTCTGCTGGGGAAGTTCCGGGCCTTCAACACCAGGCCGAAGCGGAGCACTGCTAGCCCGGCAGCTCCACAAGGTGAACCCGCTCCGCGCAACTCCACGGCCGGCAAGTGACTCCGTTGTGGCTCCCGCCCGGCTTTTAGTTTCTGCACATGTATCAGGCCTTGGGGAGGCGTTAAAACTTGCATTTGGTGTTGTGATAACAGTATGGACTATAATATTTGCTTTTGAATTCCTTGAAATTTGCGCTATTTCCTTCCTACTTGCTTGTGTCCTACGCCGGCAGAGCCCGGCCCCGCGCATACCTCAGCTGCCGTTAGCCCCGACCGGAAACCAGGATGGGACCAAGGAGTGAGGGGCTACGTGACAAGTTAGGATCCTGAGTCGCGATGCTCAGGAGTCCCCCTTGGCGCCCTAACAGCAAGTATGGAGGTGAGATGTGGGGGTGGTTCTACCGTTCTACGTCTGCAGAGCCCGGCCCCGCGCATACCTCAACCGCCATTAACCCCGACCGGAAACCAGGATGGGACCAAGGAGTGACGGGCTACGTGACGAGTTAGGATCCTGAGTCACGATGCTCAGGAGTCCCCCTTGACGCTCAAACGGCCTTCATACCTTGGCTCCGCTCGGGGAGTGCCGCGCGACGAACCAGGCCTGGGGGGCCCTGGCTGGGTGGCGTGCACCTGGGTGTGACCCAGGCGTAGCCCCCGTGCCCAGCCCCCTCGCGCGGCACTCCCGAGGGGAGGCGTTGCGATGAGGCTAGACACTGACCTCTGGGCTCCCTGAGGTTGATGCGACCCTGGGGGCCACCCTCAGTTGTTTATCACCAGCGCGTTGCATAGCGCTTCCGTATGCGTACGGGCATAGCCGCTCCTCGGCAGTGTCGTCAGCCAGCACGGAGCATGGTGCTTCCACTGGTGCGTGGGAGGGGGCCCCCCTCCGGGACGAGCCCCCGGGATGTGTACAGCCCCGCCCTGACACGTGGCTGGCACGGTAGGGCTTTACGAGGTGTATCTGGGCACCCGTGAGCCAGCGGGGACTCACGGGGCCCTACCTCAAGGTGGGTTGCGCCTGGCTCTGGGCCTTATCTTGGAGCGCGTTCCTACAAATTTGGCTAGATTTCGGGTCCCGGCTCTCGGGCTGGTCTCAGCCGTCGCTGGTGTGCCGGGGCGCGACACCGTGGGCAGACCAGAGGGTGAGGGCCGGAGAGCCGGTAGGAGCCCTGAGTCGCGATGCTCAGGCACCCCCCCTTTAACGCGCAAGCTAGGTTAGATGTTGAAACTCTACGTCCTCGGGTCCCGGCTCTCGGGCTGGTCTCAGCCGTCGCTGGCGTGCTGGGGCGTGATGCCGTGGGCAGACCAGAGGGTGAGGGCCGGAGAGCCGGTAGGAGCCCTGAGTCGCGATGCTCAGGCACCCCCCCTTTAACGCGCAAGCTTGCGACATCCAGGAATAAAAAAGGTACCATGAACCGGCACCAAATAACAAGCATGACGGGTCGAAAACACGGCCCTAAGATAAATGCAAGAGGGGTACATGCCACTGGGTTTGACCCGAGCGGCTTGAGGATAATGCAGCCCGAGGGGCGCCCCCAGCAGAGTGAGCTAAGAACATGGAATAAAAGAGATACATGCCACAGGGACAAACCCACGCGGCCTGGGAATAATGCAGCCCTGGGTGCGCTCTCAGCTGGAAATGAAAGTAGAAAGATGTCACCTGATTACGCTGAAGACGAAAGGGTGTTGATGCAGCAGACTCGGTGGGCTGCAGGAGCAGATCCTCATGAGCCCCCAGGCCGTGGGGCCTCGGGAGGCTCCGGAGGCGCTGGTGGCTCCTCGTGGACCGTCTCCATCTCCACCAGGGCTATGGAATGCCTGTCCTCTTGAGCCTCCAGGATGGCCCTCATGATGCACTGGTACGTAGCAGCCGCGTTCGGTGAGTCGTAAGGCATGCGAACGTAACTGTGGGGCGGGCCCTCGCAGCGTCCCACTCGCAAAGGCCAGAGGCGCTCCTGAGACGCGGCTTGGTTGAGCCCTAGTATGTCGATGCAGACGCGCAGCCCACCATCCTTGCCTAGATGGGGGGCCACAGCGGGTAAGCGGCGGCTGCCTCTCATGACCCTTGACTCCTGCAACTCCTGAATGGCCTTGCTGACGAACTCCTGAGGGTTTGGCCCTCCTTGCCTTGCTCCTTCTTGATGGAAACGTGCTTCGAAGCACGCCTCCATGTGGTGCCCAAGCGCCTCCCTCGTGACCTTGGCGAGGTCGACGACCCTCCAGTGGAGAGCCCCCGAGCCCTGCATGAGGAGGGCGCCGGGCGCGCTTCCCTATGCGATGGCAGGAGGTTCCCCCTGAGCAAGCGCGGGCCCAGAGGGACCTGCCTCCTGAGGGGCTGGGCCGGTCGATGTCTTCTTCTTCTTGGGGGCGTCCTCGGGAAGCCTCCTGCTTCCACGATCCGGATCTTCCAGTGATGCTGCCTGAAAGGCTCTCTCCAGGGAGCAAACTGCGTCTCTCTCTTCGCAGGGCACCGTGATGACTCCGCCACTTCCTGGCATCTTGAGGACGTTGTAGCCGTGGTGGGTTACGGCCATGAACTTGGCCAGCGCTGGGTACCCGAGGATGGCGTTGTAAGGCAGGCGGATGTGGGCGACGTCAAAGTCGATGAGCTCGGTGCGGTAGTTGTCGCGTGCCCCGAAGGTGACAGGGAGGCGGACCTGCCCAATCGGGACCGTGGAGCCGTCGATGACTCCGGAGAAAGGCTTGGTGGGCTGAAGCTGACTGTAGGGTACTTGGATATTGTTGAATGTTTCCACGGACAGGACGTTGAGCCCTGCCCCGCCATCGATGAGGGTCTTGGTGACTAGCACATTGCTGATGATTGGGGAACAAAGCATCGGGAGGACTCCGGCTGTGGCCGAGCACTTGAGCTGACCTGCTGAGCTGAACGTGATGGCGCACGCCGACCACCTGAGAGGGCGCATGGCCTCGAGCTTGGGGAGGACTGCATTCACTTCGCGGGCGAACTGCTTAAAGATGCGCTGAGAGGCTGGGGCTTGAGCTCCGCCTAGGATGTTGGCGATCACACGTGGTTCCTGGAAGCCCCCAGCCCCTTCGTCCTGATGACGGTCCTCAATTCTCCTTGGCTGCGGCGGTAGCAGAGGGAGGCCTGCGTTACCTTGCGGGCGATCCTCGCGAGGCTGATCCCTCTAGCCCCCCTCGCGAGGCGGGTCCTGCTAGCGATCCTCACGAGGCTGGTCGCGCCACCCTTGACGTGGGCCGCGGTCTTCCCAGCGTCCTGTGTTCCTTTCTCCTCCTCGGCCGTAGCCCTGGTCGTTGCAGTCGGGACGCCGGCCAGTCCGTCCTTCACGCACGGCCCTGAGCTCTTGGCATTCATTGGTGTTATGGGTGTGGAGGTCGTGGTACACGCAGTACCGACGACCCTTGGAGGATTCGGGCTGATCTCTGCCCCGCTTGGTGTCTGGTTCTGCCGCGAGCACGGCAGCCCCCTTGCGCTTCATGTCCTTGGCCTTGGGCTTCTTCTCTTCAGGGTCTGCGGCAGGCAATTCGAGGAGGGAGAGACGCCCTTCCTCAGCCCTGGCGCACTTGGTTGCTAGGTTGAACAGCTCCAAGGAAGTGCACAGATCTTCATCCATTGCAAGCTCCTCCTTCATTTTGACGTCACGCACGCCATCAGAGAAGGCTGAGATGATGACCTCCTCGGTCACCTTGGGAATCTTGAGGCGCGTGTTGTTGAAGCGCTGGATGTACTTCTGCAAGGTTTCCCCCGGTTGTTGCTTGATGCGGCGCATGTCGCTCACGGCGGGTGGCCGGTCACGAGTACCCTGGAAGTTGGCGATGAAGCGGGTGCACATCTCGTCCCAGGAGGAGATCATGCCTGGGGCCAGGTTGAGAAGCCAGGTGCGGGCCCCGTCCTTGAGTGCCATGGGAAACCAGTTCGCCATGACCTTCTCGTCTCCGTTGGCAGCCTCGATACCCAGCTTGTAGAGCTGGACGAACTCTGCAGGGTCTGCCGTGCCGTCGTAGTGAGGAGGTAGGTCTAGCTTGAACTTGTCGGGCCAGGCGACAGTGCGTAGCTCGATGGTGAAGGTGCGGCAGCCCGCTGTGTCCACAGGAGGCCTTGGAGGATGAAGGGCTCAGTCTTGCAGGTCCCCGTGCGCCGCAGCTGGGTGCAGCGCGGCGTCTTGACGTGCTGGAGCAGGAGCGTGGTCGGGACGAGCCGGAGCAGGGAGCGCTCGGGCAGCTTCTCGAGGGCTTGGGACCTCTTGGCAGCTCTGCTCCTGCCATGCTGGTTCCAGACGGGGCGGGTTCCGCCCAGGGGCCGCGCGCCTTGGAGCCAGGGCGCCTTCTTGAGGGGGAGGCAGCTGAGGCGCCCCAGGAGCTTCATTGCCCGCACATGGCGGGGCGCGGTGCAGCGAGAAAGATGGCGCGGGGGAGCCCCCAGCGGCGCGGACTAGTTCGGCGACTCGGTCAAGCTACTCTTCGTAGACATCGTGGACTGGGCGGTAGCGCAGGAGCTCGTTTGCCGCGATGAGTGCATCTCGAGCCTCCATGGCTGCGCGGGATGAAGAACCAGCGGGGGTGAGCGAGGGCGTAGCGGTACGGCCGTCTCGCCTCATGGACGGGTGCTAGGACGATGCTTGCTACTCGTTCCCCGCCGGGCCGGTGGCGGCGTTGACGGCAGGCGACGGGGAACAACGAGGGCGCCCGCCGACGGGAGCCGTCTGGGCGACGCGAGAAGCGAGGGCGGCTCGGCGCTCGGCGCGAACCCGGCGTGTGTCAGACATGGTCGTGACGGTCGGAGAAGAACATGGCGACGGAAGAGGAAGTCCGGAGCACCCCTACCTGGCACGCCAAATGTCGGATTTAGGGTTCTGGCAGACCCTTGAGGTTCGAACAGTGGGGTGCGCGTGGAGGTTTCGCCTTCTACCTACCTGTTCCTCACCGAATCGCTAGGATCTAAACTACGAGAAGAACAACACAAGAGACACAGGATATATACTGGTTTAGGCCACCATTGTGGTCTAATACCCTACTCCAGTGTGTGGTGTGGTGGATTGCCTCTTGGGCTGATGATCAACAATACAAGGAAGAACAGCCTCGCGAGGGTCTGTTCTTGTGGTCTCTCTCTTTTTGCCGGCCGGATGGATCAATCCCTCTACCCTGTGGGTGGCTAGTCCTATTTATAGGCGAAGGCCCTGGGCCTCTTCCCAAATATTGAGCGGGAAGGGCGCCAAGAATTGGCCAATTTGAAGGGGAACATCTAGTACACTTATCCTGACTAAAGTTGGTCCTCGCCTGTCAAAGGCTCTGGTGGTGATGCCGACTTGGGCTCCACGGTGACCTCCATCCTGCCGTTGGACTGGTCTTGGTCTTGTTGCACTGAAATGGATGCCTTTACTTGATGCTCACGCCTGCGCTTGCTCCCCTTGCACCAAAGAGGAAAGAAGGACACTGTGTGGGCTGGCGCCCTTGGTCGTCATGGCTTGCATCATGGGCACCTCGTGAGGTACCCCGCCTTGAACTCTCCGCCTCCTTGTGAGCCAACCTGACGAGGCCGTGCCTGAGGAAGCTCCTTGTCGTCCGCCCCGCGAGGCCTGGCCCCTCGCGAGGGTCTTGAGCTTGTGCCGATGAAGATGGGCCGTGCTGGGCCCCCTTTGAGCCACGCCGCAGGCCGCAGGCAGGCAAGTCTGGGGTCCCCTATTCCCAGAACGCCGACAGGCGCACCTGCTACCTCCGGGGCCCAGGAGGTGGCAACGGCGGCGCTAGACCTCCTCCAGGGTGAACTTCAGGACCCGGATCGTCGCTCAACGCAGGGACACCTGGGGCTGATTTCTGGTTGGCTCCAGGCAGACGCATCTGTCTGCGCAGCCTGGGGCTCTATGGAGGAAGCCCAGTAGGTGCTCGGGGTGGTCGCCACCGAGCTCAACCTGGCGCAGAAGGAGGCCACAAAAGCTGAGGATCGGTGCCGCGTGGTGGAGGATGAGGTGAAGACTCTTCAGGATCAGCATGACGCCCAGGGTAGCCAGCTCTAGGAGCATGAGGAGAAGCTGAAGGCCCAGGAGGTTGTCGTCGCCTATCGAGACGCCGAGGTGACGAAGGTGGCCTTGCAGCAGGCTGTGGAGCGCGACCTCCTAATGAAACTGAAGGAGGAGGCAGAGGCGGCCCAAGCGGCCCTTGCCGAGGCCAAGAAGGTGGCCACCATGGAGCGCAGCACCCTTGCCTCTCTCGTGGCGAGGTTCCACAAGGCTCAGAAGTTGCTCTTCGGGGACGATCCTTTGAAGAAGGTGGCGGCGACGACCCCAAGGGAGAGCCCTGCTACACTGCTTCTTGAAGTCTTGGTGATGCTCGAAGATGCTGTCGACGGGTTTGCCTCCTTGGTGGAAAGCGAGGCACGCTCACTTTCTTCCTCGGCTCTGACGTTCGTCTTTAGCCATCTCCATCTTTAGGACGCCAGCTTCGACCTCTCCTCCTTCCTTACTCCGGTGGACTCCGACTCCCAGGACGCTACTGCTGCCGCCGTGAAGAGCTCCATGGACACCATGCTGAGTAAGTTCCTGGTCGTTGGTCCTCGGAATGAGGTTGATGGAACGGGTGACGCGCCTGGCGACGAGGCTCCGCTAGTGGGCGACGGTGACGCCCAGGTCTGAAGAGGTGGCTTGGTGACTCTGCTTTTCCCTGTTCATCCTGTATCACATAGCATGCCTCGGGGAGGCGTTTAAAACTGTTTGCTTGGAACAATATGTTTTGTAATAATTAGATTATGTTCCCTCAACTTTTCTATTTGCTTTGTTGTTCTGCGTCGGCAGAGCCCGGCCACGCGCATACCTCAGCCGCTGTTGGGTCGTCCGGATCGCCAGGACGAGCCCAAGGGGTTAGGGCCTACGTGACTAGTTAGGCTCCTGAGACGCGATGCTCAGGAGTCCTCCTTGACGTGCGAACAGCTTAGGAAAAGGTGCAGGAGCAAGCCTTGGTGTTCTGCGTTGGCAGGGCCAGGCCCCGCGCGTGCCTCAGCCGCTGTTGGGTCGTCCGGATCACCAGGACAAGCCCAAGGGGTGAGGGGCTACGTGGCCAGTTAGGCTCTTGAGACGCGATGCTCAGGAGTCCCCCTTGACGTATGAACGACTTGAAAAGGAAGGGTGAGAACCAGACCTTGGTGTTCTGCATCGGCATGGCCCGGCCCCGTGTGTGCCTCAGCCGCCGTTTGGTCGTCCGGATCACCAGGATGAGCCCAAGGGGTGAGGGGCTATGTGGCCAGTTAGGCTCCTGAGACGCGATGCTCAGGAGTCCCCCTTGATGTACGAACCGACCATCATACCTTTCCCTTGCCGAGCTCTCGCTTGGGGGGGGGGGGGCGAAGACCAGGCCCATGAGGCCTGGCGAGGTGGGGTACGTCAAGCGTGACCTGCGTGTAGCCCCCGTGCCCAGCACCCTCGCGCTACCCTCTCGAGGGAGAGCAACGAGGTGAGGCTATTCATTGAGCCCGGAGGCTCCCTGAGGTTAATGCGGCCATGAGGCCACCCCTAGTTGTTTCTCACCAGCGGGGAGCATAGCGCTTCTGCTCTTGCAGGGCATAGCCGCTCCTCGGCAGTGTTAACGACCAGCACGAAGCATGGTGCTTCCACTGGTGCCGTGGAGGGGGCTCCCTCTAAGGAGAGCCCCCGGGGCGTGTACAGCCCCGCCCTGACACGTGGCTTGCATGGCAGAGCTGGAGGAGGTGTGTATGGGCACTCGTGAGCCAGTGCGGGACTCACGAGGCCCTACCTCAAGGCGGGTTGTGCCTGGTCTTGATTGGGGATGCTTGTGTCAATCCTGCGAGATGGTTAGGTAGCCTGCACCGAATGAGTCTCCTCAGGTTATTGCATGAGAAGGTTAGACACCAATGACCCCAGGAGGTGACGTGAATAGGGCCGTCCCGCCAGACAGAGCTCAGCCATTGGGTTTGTCGACGCTGTAGGGACGGACCCAAGGACAGACGCCATCTCCAGTCTTCTCATGCAAAGATCCTGAAGAAAAGCCCCCGGAGCGCGGTTCCCGTGGCCACGGGGGCACCAGGTCGCGTGCCCTTACTCATCCGCCCGTGATTAGCTCATGCGAGAACAAGGCACCAAGGGTCATGGGAGGTGACGTACATGGGGACTGGCCCGAGAGCCATAGCTCAGCCACATGGATCTAGCAATGCTGCAGGGACGAACCCGAGCACATACGCCGTGCCAGTCCTTAATCATGAGGCGGTCGCGGGAGGGATTGCAAGGGCGCGAGACGTTCTTAGTGATGAAGCGTCAGTCAGGCAGTTAATAATTTAGAAGTAGCTTGCAAAGGATTGTAACTAGTTTTGATAGATGTAGGAGGGATACATGCCGTAGGGACAGACCCACACGGCCTGGGGATGATGCAGCCCGAGGGGCGCCCCCAGACCGAATGAACTAGAGAGATATCACCTGGTACCGTCGCTGAAGAGGTGTTGAAGCAGCCAAAAAATGCGCTCCGTCGGAGTCATTCCTCACGAGCCACTCTGGTGCCGAGCCTCGGGAGGCTCAGAGGGCCCGGGAGGCTCCTGAAGGTGCCCCTCCATCTCCGTCATGATCGCCTGATGCCTGGCCTCGCAAGCCGTCAGGGAGTCCCTCATGCAGCATCGGAATGCTTCAACCGTGCCCGGCAGGCCGAAGGGCATGCGGACGTAGCTGTGAGGTAGACCCTCGCACCGGCCGACACGAGACGGCCACATGAGCTACCGAGACGCGGCCCTATTAATCCCGGGGATGTCAATGCAGACGCGGAACTCCGTACCCTCGCTGGGGCAGTGAGTCGTGCCTCACAGCAGGCGACGATCGCATTGCAGAACCCTTGCTTCTTAAATCTCCTCGATTTCCTTGCTTATGAACTCATGAACGCCTGGCGCCTCATGCCTGATGCCTTCTCCTGCGAAGCATGCTCTGAAGAGCGCCTCCACATGGTGCCCGAGCACCTCCCTCGTGACCCTGGCTAGGACTGAGGCCATCCCGTGGAGAGCCTCCATGCCCAGCCTGAGAGGGGCGCGGGGTGCGCCTTCCTATGCGGTGGGTGAAGATGCCGCGTCCGGAGACGCAAGGCTCAGCGCGACATCCTAGAGTGATGCTCCTTCACGAGACACCTGCCCTAGTTGCAGCTTCTTCGTCTTGGGGGCGACCTCAGGAGGGAGGGCGCCGTCTTCGCCTTCAGGGTTCTTGGCCGCTGCAGCCTGGAAGGCACGCTCAAGGGAGCACACCGCATCCTTCTCTTGACATGCGACCGTGATGACGCCGCCGCTTCCTGGCATCTTGAGGACGTTGTAGCCATGGTGCGTAGCTGTCATGAACTTGGCCAGTGCTGGGTACCCTAGGATGGCGTTGTAGGGTAGGCGGATGTCGGCGACGTCGAAGTCGATGAGCTCAGTGTGGTAGTTGTTGCGCTCGCCGAAGGTGACAGGGAGGCGAACCTGCCCTATTGGGTGTGAAGAACCGTCGGTCACTCCTGAAAATGGCTTGGTTGGGTGAAGCTGGTAGTATGGCACTTGGAGCCTTGTCGGCATTCTGGGAACAGGGGTCCCCACACTTGCCTGCCTGCGGCCTGCGGCATGGCTCACCAGCGGCCCAGTATAGCTCGTCTACATCAACTCAAGTTCAAGACCCTCGCGAGGGGCCAAGCCTCGCGGGATGGACTGCGCAAGGTTTGCACAGGGGCGGCCTCACCAGGCAGGCTCGCGAGGAGGCGGAGAGATCAAGGCAAGGAGTACCTCGCGAGGTGCTCGTGACGCAAGCCATGCCGATCAAGGCCAGGCGGGCGCCAGCCTGTGGAGTGTCCTTGTTTCCTCTTTGGTGCAAAGGGGGCAAGCGCAGGCGCGAAGTACCGATGCATTAGGGAATGGTTTCCATATTGGTGCAACGAGACCAAGGTCAGCAAGATGGCAGGAAAGAGGTCACTGTGGAGCCCAAGACGGCATCATCGCCAGTGCCTTTGGCAGTCGAAGACCACCTTTAGTCAGGATAACTTGTACTAGCTGTCCCCTTTCAAAATGGCCGTTGTTGGCTCCCTTCCCGCTCAATATTTGGGAAGAGGACCAGGGCCTCTATATATATAAGGCTAGCCACCACAGTAGAGGGGAGAGGTTGATCCGCATACCACCACCACAAGAACACCTCTCGGAAGGCTGTTCTTCCTCTGTACTGTTCATCATCAGCCCAAGAGCCAATCCACCACACCACACACAGGAGTAGGGTATTACACCACCACGGTGGCCCGAACCTGTATAAATCTTGTGTCCCTTGTGTTGTTCATCGTGCTAGCTTAGATTCACGGCGAGGTTTTGGGTGTGAATCGGTAGGGAGAAGATCTTCGTGCGCAGCCCAGAGTTCGAACCTTAAGGGTTTTGCCGGAACCCGATATCTGACATTTGGCGCGCCAGGTAGGGGTGCGCCGGAGCTCTTCCTTCCGTCAACCCACTCTCCACCAACACCATGCTTTGCCCCCATTGCGAACAACGCGCCACCGACTCCGGCAGCCGACGCCAGCGCTGGGGCCAGGGGGCTCTGAGCCTTGGCCCCACCTTGTGGCAGGTGAAGTGGCCCAACAACTTCAAGCCAGAGATGCCTCCGCGCTATAACGGCACGATGGATCCGCTGGTTTTCCTCCTAGCATACGAGGAGGCCGTCCTCAAGGTCGGGGGTGATGACAAGGTCATGGCCGACTGGTTTCCCATGGCCCTCACTGGCGTCCCGCTTGTGTGGCTGCTCCACCTACCAAAGGCTTCTGTGGCCTCCTGGGAGGAGTTGCGCAACCTCTTCCTCACCCACTATGCTGCGCCGGCGCCCCCGGTCGTCGCAGCTCTCCTGGGCGGCTCGCAGGTGCCACCCTCGGGCCGCCACATCAAGCCGTTCGTCCGCCAGATCGGTGCCGCCCTCACGCGGTAGAGAGCTCCTCCGGGCTGGGCGGCACCCAAGGCCGACCTGACCTTCAACTCAGAAGATCACCCTATCAACACCGCCTGCTCGGGTGCGCTCCCAATGCTTTGCACACCCACCATCTGCCAGGTGGCCATCACCAGGACCCTCATTGACGGTTGTGCCGACCTCAATGTGCTCTCGGTGGAGGCCTTCAGCCTCCTCCATGTACTGCTGGAACGACTCCAACCCAGCAAGCCCTTCTCGGGCGTCGGAGGCGGTTCCTCCAGCTCCCTGCGGCAAATCCGCCTCCCTGTGACCTTAGGCACCCACGACAACTTCCGCATGGAGCTGGTCAACCTCGACATCGCACGCATCAGCCTCCCATACAACGCCATCCTCGGTTACCCCGCCTTGGCCCACTTCATGGCAGCGACCCATCCGGCTTACAACCTCATGAAGATTCCCGGAAGCAGCAACGTCCTCACCGTAACTCGAGATGCCAAGGATGCTTTGTTGGCACTCAAGCTCGCCCTCAAGACAGCTGCGGCAGCACAGCCTTTTGGCACCGACACCTCCAAGGCCAAGGGGGTTGTGCCGACCAAGAAGAAGCAGTTGTTCACCTAGGACAAGGCGGAGACCAAGCAGGTACCAGTGGATGAGGACAGATCCTTTGGCGCCACCTTCACCATAGGTGCCAATCTCGACCCCGACCAAGCGGAGGCACTGGTGAAGTTCCTAAGATCGAACAAGGAAGTGTTCGCATGGGAACCCAAGCAGCTAGCGGCGGTCCTAAGGCAGGTGATCGAGCATCACCTGAATGTGTGCCCAAATGTACGCCCCGTGAAGCAGAAAGCCAGGTGGCAGTCCACCGAGAAGCAGGCCTTCATCGTCCAAGAAACCCGCAAGCTGGAGGCGGCAAGTGTTATTCGCGAGGTTCGCTACCCCAAGTGGCTGGCAAACCCTGTTGTTGTACCGAAAAAGGGAGGAAAAGAGCGCATGTGTGTCGACTTCACCAACCTCAACAAGGCATGCCCTCAGGATCTATTCCCACTCCCTCGCATCGACCAAATTGTCGACTCCACCGCCGAGTGTGACCTGCTGTGCTTCCTGGATGCATTTTCGGGCTATCATCAAATCAAGATGGCGGTAGAAGACGTGGAGAAGACGGCTTTCCTGACCCCATGTGGGGTGTACTGCTACACCTGCATGCCATTCGGGTTGCACAACATGGGCGCAACCTTCTAGTGACTGATGCACATCGCCTTAGGCCGGCAGCTCGGGAAGAACGCCGAGGCTTACGTTGACAACATTGTGGTGAAGTATCGGGAGGCGAAGACCTTGATCCAGGAGCTGGAAGACACCTTCGCGAGCCTCCGCGAAGTGGACCTGCGACTCAACCTGGAAAAGTGCGTGTTTGGTGTTCCTTCCGGCAAGCTTCTGGGCTTCCTCGTGTCCCATAGGGGGGTCGAGGCCAATCCGGAGAAGGTCAAGGCAATCGAAGACATGAGTCCACCGCAAACCCTCAGAGAAATGCAGAAGCTCGCCGGACGCGTAACTGCATTAGGGCGCTTCATCTCCAAGCTGGGGGAGCGCGCCTTGCCTTTCTTCAAGATGATGAAGAAGAAGGGTCCTTTCGAATGGACACAAGAGGCCGACCAAGCATTTCAAGACCTCAAGAAGTACCTGACCAGCCCTCCTTTGATGGTGGCACGACGCCCTATCGAGCCCTTGGTGCTCTACCTCGCCGCCACACCCTACTCCGCCGATGCAGCTTTGGTGGTGGTTCGGGATGAGTGCCAAACCAAGGCTGCGCCGCGGCCGGCCACGGCCCCGTCCGCGGCAGCACAACACCAAGAAGGCATCGCAAAGACCACGGCCTCGGCAGATGGAGACCAGCCTCAATAGGAGGACGCCCCCAGGGCTAAAGAGGCCTCGCCAGGCAGCCAGGTGCTAGGGGCTCCGACGTCTCAGGAGGTGCCTAACCCTCCGGAGGGCACAGGCCTCGTCAGTACACCTACCCTCGTCGAGCATCTGGTGTACTTCGTCAGCACGGTGCTGCGGGATGCAAGGGCATGGTACCCCATGCCTTAGAAGCTCTTGCTTGCACTACTGGTGGCCTCGCATAAACTGCGGCATTACTTTCAAGGTCACCCCATCAAGGTCGTCTCGGCCTACCCATTGGAAAGGGTACTCAGGAGCCCCAATTCTGCTGGAAGGGTCACCAAATGGAACATTGAGCTGCAAGCATTTCAGTTGGAATTCAGCACAACCAGGGTCGTCAAGGGAGCCGCACTTGCAGATTTCATGCCAGAATGGATAGAGGCGCCAGGGCTCGAAGTAGGCGAAGATCGGTCACTTTCCCTAGGAAGTGAGGCTCCCAACGGCTGGGTCATGTACTTCGATGGAGCATTCTCGCGACATGGCGCGGGGGCTGGCGCAGTGCTTATATCCCCCACTTAGGACAAGGTCTATTACGCCGTGCAGCTCTATTTCCAGCATGGTGAGAAGGTCTCCAACAACATAGCAGAATATGAGGGCCTCATAGCAGGCTTGAAAGCTGCAGCAGCATTGGGGGTAAAGCGCCTCATCATCAAGGGTGATTCACAGCTCCTCGTTAACTTCTCCAACAAGGTGTACGAGCCAAAGGACGAGCACATGGAAGCGTATCTTGTGGAGTTGCATAGGATGGAAAAGCATTTTTGGGGGCTGGAGCTGCAGCACGTGCCCCGCGGCACCAATCAAGAGACTGATGACATCACTAGAAGGGCATCTAGGCTGCTGCCTCAGGAGCCTGGCGTTTTCGAAGAATGGCTCTTCAAGCCATTGGCAGCGCCTTCACTATCAAGCGCAGCTCAACCTCGGGAGGAACTCCCTCAGCCACCTGCCACAGGAGCCCCGGCCTGTGGCCCAACCTCGGGAGCACGCTTTCTCCTGGCGCTAGAGCCTCAGGAGGGAAACTGGACTATGGAGTTCAAGGACTACCTGATGCAAGGGACTCTACCGGAGAAGGAGGAGGACGCGGAATGCGTGGCCCAGCAGGCCACGACATACTGCATCCAAGACGGAGAGTTCTACATGAAGCGGCCAAATGATGTTTCCCTGCTATGCATCTCCAGGGAACAGGGGAAGGAGTTGTTGACTGACATACACGATGGAGATTGTGGACACCACTCGTCATCATGGACCCTCGTCGGCAAGGCATTTTGCAGCGGGTTTTACTGGCCTACAGCACTCAACGATGCAATCAAGTTGGTGAAGGCTTGCGAAGCCTGCCAATTCCATGTCAAGCAGATGATCAGCCAGCTCAGGACCTGCAGATCATCCCACTCTCCTGGCCGTTCGCGGTCTGGGGGCTGGATATCTTGGGCCTGTTTCTACTGTCACTGTTCTGGGAACGGGGGTCCCCAGACTTGCCTGCCTGCGGCCTGCGGCGTGGCTCACCAGCGGCCCAGTACGGCCCGTCTCCATCAACCCAAATTCAAGACCCTCATGAGGGGCCAAGCCTCGCGGGGCGGAGTGCGCAAGGCTTCCATAGGGGCGGCCTCACAAGGCAGGCTCGCGAGGAGGCGGAGAGATCTATGCAAGGAGTACCTCGCAAGGTGCTCGTGACACAAGCCTTGACGATCAAGGCCAGGCAGGCGCCAGCCTGTGCAATGTCCTTGTTTCCTCTTTGGTGCAAAGGGGGCAAGCGCAGGCGTGGAGTACCAAGGCATCAGGCAAAGGTTGCCATATCGGTGCAACGAGACCAAGGTCAGTAGGATGGCAGGACGGAGGTCATCGTGGAACCCAAGACAGCGCATCGCCAGTGCCTTTGGCAGTCGAAGACCACCTTTAGTCAGGATAACTTTTACTAGCTGGCTCCTTTCAAAATGGCCGTTGTTGGCTCCCTTCCCGCTCAATATTTGGGAACAGGACTAGGGCCTCCATATATATAGGGCTAGCCACCACAGTAGAGGGGAGAGGTTCATCCGCATACCACCACCACAAGAACACCTCTTGCGAGGCTGTTCTTCCTCTGTACTGTTCATCATCAGCCCAAGAGGCAATCCACCACACCACACACAGGAGTAGGGTATTACACCACCACGGTTGCCCGAACCTGTATAAATCTTGTGTCCCTTATGTTGTTCATCGTGCTAGCTTAGATTCGCGGCGAGGTTTTGGGTGTGAATCAGCAGGGAGAAGATCTTCATGCGCACCCCAGAGTTCGAACCTTAAGGGTTTTGCCGAAACCCGATATCTGACAAGCTTGTCGAACGTCTGCACAGACAGCACATTGAGCCCTGCTCCGTCATCGATGAGAGTCTTGGTGACGATGACGTTGCTGATGATGGGGTAGCAGAGCATAGGGAGCACGCCAGCAGTGGCCGCGCACTTGAGCTGGTCTGCGGAGCTGAAGGTGATGGCGCACTTGGACCACCTGAGAGGTCGAGTTGCTTCAGGCTTGGGGAGCGCCGGATTCACCTCGCGCGTGAACTGCTTGAAGACGCGGTGGGAAGCCGGTGCCTGTGAGCCGCCCAAGATACATGCGATGGCTCAAGGCTCCCGGAAGCCCCCAGCCCCGTCGTCCTGGTGATGATCTTCATTCCTTCTTGGTGGTTGATCCGTCTCCAACGTATCTATAATTTTATATTGTTCCATGCTATTATATTACCTGTTTTGGATGTTTATGGGCTTTACTACACACTTTTATATCATTTCTGGGACTAACCTATTAACCGGAGGCCCAGCCCAAATTGCTTTTGCCTATTTCAGTGTTTCGCAGAAAAGGAATATCAAACGGAGTCCAAACGGAATGAAACCTTAGGGAGAGTTATTTTTGGAACAAACGCAATCCAGGAGACTTGGAGTGGATGTCAAGAAGTAAACTAGGCGGCCACAAGGCAGGAGGGCGCGCCCCTACCCTCGTGGGCCCCTCGTGGCTCCCCTGACCGACTTCCTTCGCCTATATATACTGCATACCCTGAAAACATCCAGGAGCAGCAGGAAACCCTATTTCCACCGCCGCAACCTTTTGTACCCATGAGATCCCATCTTGGAGCCTTTTCCGGCGCCCCGCCGGAGGGGGAATCGATCACGGAGGGCTTCTACATCAACGCCAAAGCCTCTCCGATGAAGTGTGAGTATTTTACCACAGACCTTCGGGTCCATAGTTATTAGCTAGATGGCTTCTTCTCTCTCTTTGAATCTCAATACAATGTTCTCCTTGATCTTCTTGGAGATCTATTCGATGTAACTCTTTTTGTGGTGTGTTTGTCGACACCCAATGAATTGTGGGTTTATGATCAAGTTTATTTATGAGAAATATTTGAATCTCCTCTGAATTCTTTTATGTATGATTGGTTATCTTTGCAAGTCTCTTCAAATTATCAGTTTGGTTTGGACTACTAGATTGATCTTTCTTGCAATGGGAGAAGTGCTTAGCTTTGGGTTCAATCTTGCGGTGTCCTTTCCCAGTGACGGCAGGGGCAGCAAGGCACGTATTGTATTGTTGCCATCGAGGATAAAAAGATGGGGTTTATATCATATTGCTTGAGTTTATCCCTCTACATCATGTCATCTTACCTAATGCGTTATTTTGTTATTATGAACTTAATACTCTAGATGCATGCTGGATAGCGGTCGATGTGTGGAGTAATAGTAGCAGATGCAGAATCGTTTCGATCTACTTGTCGCGGACGTGATGCCTATATACATTATCATGCCTAGATATTCTCATAACTATGCCCTTTTCTATCAATTTCTCGATAGTAATTTGTTCACCCACCATAATACTTATGCTATCTTGAGAGAAGCCACTAGTGAAACCTATGCCCCCCGGGTCTATTTTCCATCATCTATGTTTTCGATCTACTTTATTTTGCAATCTTTACTTTTAACATCCCAAATTTTCAATTTGGAATATTATACACTAGATCATCATTGCATATCATATTTTTATTGCATTGTTGGTTGATCCTAGAAGTTCTACACAACTCAAGGACCCACGGAGAGAGTTAGGGATTTTGTTATTTTCATATTTGAGTTTTCTCAAATTTTGAAAAGAGGATCATTTGGTTTAATTATTTTCTCTTCGAATATTTCTAAGATGAAAATA
This sequence comes from Triticum aestivum, assembly GCF_018294505.1. Lineage (NCBI taxonomy): Eukaryota > Viridiplantae > Streptophyta > Magnoliopsida > Poales > Poaceae > Triticum > Triticum aestivum. Next base: position 238,471,896 of record NC_057804.1, read on the forward strand.
AAAGAGAGGGGATAAAATGAATTCTCCAAAATAAAGAAATATTGGAGGAAAAATATTAAAATCAAATAAGTTTTTTTCTGGAGTTTTATTGCTATATTATTTGAAATAGGAAAAAAATGCATTTTCCAAAATTGCACTAGAGGCCCAAATAAATGTTCACTTTGTCGGGAATATTAATAGAGGACCACGAAAAATTATTTTAGGATTTTTGGACTCGGTTTAGTATTTCTTTTATTAGTTTTTCTGCGTTAGGATTTATTTAAAAAAAGGGGAACCGACTTAACGGGACGTGTCCGACCCGGACACCGCAGCCAGGCCGGCCTTATAAGCCGAGGCCACGCCCCGCCAGCCCAGCCGCCCCCCCCCCCCCCCGAAATCCTAGCCCCGCCGAGCCGCCGCGCGCAGCCATGCCGCCGCCGCCGTTCGCCGCCGCCGCTGTCGCTCGCCCCACCGCCGCACGCAGCCGCGCCGCCACCGCCCGCCCCGCGCCGGAGCCGCCGCCACCGTCCCTGACTCCTCCGCCGGAGCTGCTCAGTGCCGCCGCCACCAAACCCTGCCGCTGATGAGGTAGCCGCCGCCGCCGCCAGTTTTCGCGAGAAAGCCGATTGGTTTTTTTGGAAATCCTAGGTTATTTTCTTTAGATTGGTTTTTATTTTTTTCTCCGGTTTAGTTAAATAGCGGAAGTTCGTCCGTATGTTCATTTTAATGAACGATGTTCATTTGTTAGCTGCAGACAGCGAACTTCGTTCATTAGCCTGTTTGTCAGTTTTTCTTTTTCCAGGGTTTTTCTGCGATTATTTTCGATCGTGATTTCTGCCCTGATCTTCGTTTTAGTTTATCTTTTCGCTCGTTTATCGGAATCAGGTGATTCAAGTGCCTAGATTTTCGTCTCGAATACCTCTTTCTATTTAATCAACTTGAACAAGATTTTGGTACTGTAAAATTTGACTTTAGTCCAGATAAGTAAATGAATCTTGTTTCTTTCACAGTTTGAGTTTCGTTGCTCCGTTCGATTTGATTATTTTTGCAAACCGCAATTCTTTAGTTGAACTTTCTGGTTAGATATTTTATTTGAGTTTTACCAGTGCTTCTAGTTGAGTGCTTATGTATGTTATTGTTTGTTTGCGATAGAGTACCTGGAGTGCGAAGCGTGCTACTACGAGTCTCTTGGTTTTTATGCATCTTTATTACCCATTTTTTATGCATTAGATCAACCCTCAAACATTGCATGGTTAGGATCTGATTAACATGTGGGTTTTGGGAAGTAGATGATGAGGTAGAACCTATTGCCCTGTTTATTATCATACCTTTGGGAGTACTTCTACGTTATGCTTATATTGCTGTGCTATGCTCGTAGACGTGGATTGGGTGAGTGTATCCATGACAGATGTGAGTATTGTTATTTAATGGTTAACTTAAGGTGGCTACTTAAATACACATCTGGGTGGATTGCATGAGGCACCCTGGAGTACCCAGTGGTTGTCAGGGCACCTGGATAATCCAGTGTTGTCCTAGGATATCCCGGAGTAACCGTGTGATCATCCTTCGGTTCGCCACCCATGCTCAAAGGGATCATAAGATTATTCATGCTAGAAACTTCCGTGTGCAGCCACAAGCCAATATGGGCTCTAGCATAGTTGAGTAAGTTGCATGAATTCTTGAAGAGGTAGACTAGCAGATGTAGTGGGTCGTAGGTGGTACTGTCTACCCAGTAGAGAGTTAATGCTTCAGAAAGACTGTGTCTCGAATCTCCGACCATGGATGTGTTCGAGTCTTGTGGGGAAAAGTGCGCAAACCTTTGCAGAGTGTATAAACTAATCACGGTTAGCCGTGTCCCCGGTTATGAACATCTTGAGTATCTGGTTCTTAGATTATCATGTTGATCTCATCACTCTAAATTAATTTGATTGGGTTTAATGATGATGCTTAATTGGGATTGAGTTGGAGGAACCTTCTCAATGTTTATAAACCACCATGATAGTTAAATAAAATTTATTCCATTGTTGTAGGGAAAATTGGCTTTATGCAAAACTGTACCCATAGAGCTTTGCACCAGCCATATATGCATGTAGTGATAGCATTCATTCTGTTTATTACTCCCTATGTTACATTGCCAGCATATTCCATGTGCTGACCCGTTTTGGGCTGTAACATTTCATGCTGCAGACTTTTCAGATGATGAGTAAGGTGCCATAGGTCAGTGTCTTTCACTCAGCTATGCCGTTGGAGTTGATGGACTCACTTTATCTTCCAAGCCTTCCGCTGTTATTGTTTTTAGATGGCCTTAAGCCATATTATTGTAATAAGTTTTCTTTTGAGACATTCGATGTAATTAGTGTGTGATTGAAACTCTATTATAAATCCTCAAGTACTGTGCGTGTCAGCATTACCGATCCAGGGATGACACTGATGCACAGAGACTAGACTGTTTGAGGTCTGGTTGCTACAACTTTCCAATCTATATCATAAAAATATCAAAAAGATTTATCTTATTATTATCTCTATCAGATCTCACTTTTGCAAGTGGCCGTGGAGGGATTGACAACCCCTTTATCGTGTTGGTTGCGAGGTTCTTATTTTTTTGTGTAGGTACGAGGGACTTGCGTGTAGCCTCCTACTGGATTGATACCTTGGTTCTCAAAAACTGAGGGAAATACTTACGCTACTTTGTTACATCACCTTTCCTCTTCGAGGGAAAACCAACGCGGTGCTCAAGAGGTAGCCATGGTGGAGGTAGAGGAGGCAAAGCCGCGTTGCCCTGAGGGCGCTCCTCACGAGGCTGCTCCCTCTAGGCGCCCTCGCGAGGCTGGCCCTGCCAGCGGTCCTCACGAGGCTGCTCGCGCCACTCCTGATGATGGTCGCATCCGTCCCAGCATCCTCTGGCTCGGCCACCTCCACAACCGTAGCCTCGATCGTTGCGCTCGAGGCATCGACCGAGGCGCCCGCCACGGAGGGCCCTGAGCTCCTAGCAATCGTTGGTGTTATGGCTATGAACGTTGTGGAAGACGCAGAATGGCCAGTTGCTCTTGGATGACGCGGGGTGGTCGCAGCCTCCTTAGTCTCTGGCTTAGCTGCAAGCGCGGCCAGCCCCTTGTGTTTCACGTCCTTGGTCTTGGCATTCTTGTCTTCTGGGTCAGCATCGGGGAGCTCGAGGAGGGAGTGGCGCCCCTCCTCAGCCCTCGCGCACTTGTTCGCCATGTTGAACATCTCCAGATCTGTGCAGAGATCCTCGTAGATGGCGAGCTCCTCCTTCATCTTGACATCGCGGACGCCATCAGTGAACGCTGAAATGATGGCCTCGTCCGACACCTTGGGGATCTTGAGGCGAACATTGTTGAAGCGCTGGATATACTTCTGTAGGGTCTCTCCAGGTTGCTGCTTGATGCGACGTAGGTCACCCACGGCTGGCGGACGGTCGTGAGTGCCCTGGAAGTTGGTGATGAAGCGGCCATGCATCTCCTCCCAGGAAGAAACCGACCCCTTGGGTAGGTTCAGGAGCCTAGAACGCACGCCGTCCTTGAGGGCCATTGGGGACTAGTTTGCCATGATCTTCTCGTCGCCACTGGCCACCTCAATGCTCAGCTCGTAGAGCTGCAGGAACTCGGCGGGGTCGGCGGTGCCATTGTAGCGCGGAGGCAGGTCAGGCTTGAACTTGCTTGGCCAGATGATGTTGCGGAGCTCCAGAGTGAACGCGTGACATCCTGTCGTGGCCACCGGAGCTCATCGAGGGGGTGGAAACTGGTCCTGGTGCACGCACACTGCCACCTCCTGCAGCAGTACGCGGGCCTGGTGCTGGGGTGTTGGAAGCACACGTGCTTCTCCTTGGGGATGCTACACCACCTGGTAGCTCACGTCCTCCCGAGCCAGTGCAGGGCAAGGCGGGTCGCGCTGTGGCGCCACACTCCTTGGCTCGACGATGGCGCCCGGGGCCAAAGGTGGTGGAGGAGCCCCGTGCGCCATGTCGCCCGCTGCAGGTGGCTGCTTAGGCAGCGAGCAAGCCGGCTCGGCGGAGCTCCCGCACGCAACGCTGATGAGCTCAGCGATCCGCTCGAACCACTCCTCGTAGAGGTCACCAACCGGGCGGTAGCGCAGGAGCTCCCACGCCATGAGCAGAGCGGCCTGTGCATCCGCCTAGCCACGACACGCGTGGAGGACGAAGCTGCTAGCGTCAATGACGGAGTAGCGGTGCGCCCGTTGCGACGCACCAACGGGTGCAGCGATGAAGCTTGCTGTTCGTGGCCGGCAGGGCCCGTGGTAGCGCTGGCCATCGGAGACCTAACGTGACGGGCACAACCATAACTCGCTGGAGCCGTCTGAGCGACGTGGGCGGCGACTGCGGCCCGACGCTTGGCGCATGCTCGGCGTGCGTTGGCCATGGAGGTGTCGGAGTGGCTATGGATCAGTCGACGGAAGAGAAGATCTGACGCACCCCTACCTGGCGCGCCAAATGTCGGATTAAGGGATCCGCAAACCCTTGAGAGGTTCGAACTCTGGGGTGCGTGCAGAGATCTCAACCTACCCAGCCTTCCTACTCACGATCCACCTAAGTCTAGCGCGACAAGCTCAGAAAGACAAAGGGACACAACAGTTTATCCTGGTTCTGGCCACCTTGTGGTGTAATACCCCACTCCAGAATTTTGGTGGATTGCCTCGAGGGGCTGAGGATAAACTAGTACAATGGATGAACTAGCCTCAGGAGGTGAGGTGTTCTGGAGCTCAAGGGAGCTGGTGTGGTGTTAGCTAGTTCGATCTGTCATGCCTCTATGGTGGTGGCTAGTCCTGTTTATAGTGGCCTTGGTCCTCTTCCCAAATGTTGGCGGGAAAGGATCCCACAACGGCCGGATTCGAAAGGGGACAAGTAATACAACTTATCCTGACAAAAGTAGTCTCCGCCTGCGAAAAGCCTCTGGTCGTGATGCTGCGGTGGGCTCGCCGATGACCTCCGTCCTACCATCCGGGCGGTCTTGGTCTTGTTGCACCAGAATGGAAACCTTCAGCTGGTTCCTCGGCACTCCGTGCCCGCGGATTTCCTCCTTTGCACCGAAGAGGAAACCTGCGCTCTGCGCCTGCCTGGCGTTGGTCGTCCTAGCTCATGTCAGCTGAGCCTCGTGAGGTGAACCTTGCATAGAACTCTCCGCCCCTCGGGAGCCAGCCTGAGGAGGCTGATTCCCTCGGGGGTCTTGGCATTGTCCGCCTCACGAGGCTTGGCCCCTCGCGAGGGTCTTGAGCTATTGATGCTGAAGCCGGGCCGTACCAGGTCGTCGATGGAGCGACATGGTGAGCCGCAGGCAGGCAGGGCTGGATACAACCATATCCAGGACACCGACAAGATGACGAATCAACTCTAGCCTTTAAAGCTTTGGATTTTAAATCATGACTCTTGTGACACAGTAGTCCATACAAATCTCTCTTTCCTTCTTGTTGCAACTCTTGTGTTTTGAGTCTCCCGAGAACATCAGTTGGGTCAAGTTCCTTGTAATCAGGACGCTCTTTAATCATTAGAGCCAGCATATCAAAGGTGCTATCTAGCAATCTGAGTAGTTTCTTCACCACTTCATGGTCTGTGACGTTAGTGGTGCCTAGAGCTTGAAGTTCATTGGATATATCGCTATCTAGCAATCTGAGCAGTTTCTTCACCACTTCATGGTCTGTGACATTAGTGGCGCCTAGAGCTTGAAGTTCATTGGATATATCCAAGAGACGGTCATAAGTATCCTGAACACATAAATTTTCCAGCCTCTTCAAGTGCTTGAAGCGGCTCTGAAGAACATCAATCCTGGTATCTCTTTGAGTGGAGACATCTTCATTGACTTTCTGTAGCTGATCCATATCTACTTCGTAGTCCTCATACAGCTAATGTGACCATATTGCCCTTTCTTGGGGCAATCACATATGAGGTCTCTGGCCTGAGCATTGTTATGTTGTTAGGATCAAGTTATGTTGTTAGGATCAAGTATCACATAACCTTCAATAACTCTCCAGAATTCTTCATCCACAACATTAGACACATACACATTTTATTCCTTCAATAAGGGTAGTCCGTGCCATTAAAGATTGGCGCTTGGCGGAATCCTTGAAATTCCATGTAGTTGATATAACTGAAACTCTAGGTGGTTAAACCAAATCACACAGAATAAGGGAGCACCTTGCTCTAATGGGGAGTGGGAGACTTTTCTGGAATTATTCGAGAGAAGCTAATTCTTTGAAGAACAACAATCTGAACATAATAGGAATATAAGAGACAAAAGAAAAACTAAACAACGCATTCGATCAAAGTCTTCAGAACAAAGGAGAGCATGCAAGCGATGAAATAAATCAAGTAAACTATCCTAACACATTATGTATACATTTCATCACAAAGACACTGAAAGTAGAATAAAGCATAACTAAATGCAACTGAATAAATAAGTTCAATGGAAGTCTTGAAAGAGGAAAGGGATCCAATTCTTCAAAGCAGTTATTCAAAGTAAACAGAAGTGAATAATATGAAACCAGGGCTCGGTAAAGACAATCGATTTGTGGCACCAGTTCAAGTTGCTATGACAACTCTATGTCTGGTTGGAGGGGCTGAGATTTAGCTCAGAAGACCAACTCTTCCCATTCTCCTTGAGCTAAGATCACTCAAATGACGCTCAATCACTCATGGTAGATCTCCAAACCTTCACATACTTGTTCTTTAGCAATCCACAGTGAATTTTGGATGCTTAATTGACACCTAATCATTTGGAAGATCACAATCTTCAAGTAAAACAAGTCTTCTATTTACCCGAACAATTTCTTTAGTGATGCTTAATTACTTTGGCTATTAGGTATTGTGTTTTTTCTCACTAGGATTCAGTCAAATTCATCGGGAGGATGAGTTTATGAGACAACACTTGTCTAAATTTCACATGGAGCAACCAACCACCAGATGGTGGAGAGGGGTGGCTATTTATAGCCGGGGTCGCAACCCAAGTCCCGATATGACCATTGGACGGGACGGGCCCGTCAACGAGCTGTTGCCAGCGAGGCAATGGTTGGAAATTTGAACTCTCAAATTCCTCATTGTAGGAGAACCAAACTGCTAGTTTCCTAACTCTTCAGCAAGGACTTTGAATAAAGCGCCCCGAAGAATATCATCTTGGACACTGAAGAAAAAAGGCATTGCGCTCGAAGAGATTTCCAAAGTCTTCACTTGAAGAAATAGGTTTGGATTGAGCAAAATTTGGAAATATTGTGTTCGTATCACCTCCCCACCCGTCTTAAAAGTACGGATTGCCCTATGACTCAATGAAAAATAAAAAGAACTATAAAAAGACTAAGTCTTCACGATCCAGTTCTTCAGCTAATTCTTCAAATGGGTACACCAAATTTGTCAATGTTTCCTTCTCATTTGTAGGCATCACATTCATTGGTTAAACCAAATCTTCAGAGACTTCCACATGTGTATACTCACAAACACATTAGTCCCTTAACCACTTTTGTCATCAATATTCCAAACCATGAAGGGGCACTAGATGCACTTTCATTTGCCAAGAAGTATCAAGTAACAACCATCTTTTATTCATCCAAAGGCATGTAGATACTCAGAAAAGTAACCCACAATAGGTTTTCATCACTCATTGTGCTAGTACTAACTTCAGCGAGCAACTGCTAGGAGCCTAATATAAACTATGCACTATTTGTTCTGATGCAATCATGCAAATGATAATACCATACTTCATGATTGTATTCTTCAACATGTACCTTTGTTTCAATGCAGGCTATCAAAACTGGTTGGATCCATCCGAATATCAGTCTAGACAATCCGGAGAAAATGTGGTAATTTTTTTTGATACACAAGTCTTTTCTTATCTTGCATGAGTCTTATAGCACTTCACATCAGATTGAGCCAATGCTCGTAGCCATTGTGATTTTTTTCTACCGTACTATTGTTTACTGAAGAAGTTTTAAATGAAAAAATATACCTAGTGAATCTAATGAGTAGTGGTTCGTTCATGATGCCATAATTTTGCTCCTAGTGTGTTCCAACTCCTCGGAGAACTCTTTATTGCAACCTTGAACAATTCCACTGAGTTAATATTTTAACCTCCTAAGTTCCTTTGAGTAAGATGCCATAAGTGTTCATGTGAATCCAAATCCTGGGTCAGGTGCATTTCACATCCTCTGGTAAGCTGCCATGTTTGTTAAGTGAGCCGTCCCAGCATTGCTAGATTCATTGCTGACACATCATCACCACCACCTATTAACAAGGTGAAAGCACTGGAGTTTGTCATCTCTCGCTCTAGCTACCGCATGCTACTGTGGATCTCACTTCTCCCTCATATTTGCGGCAGTCCTGAAGCCCTGCTCTTGTCTCAGGGCTCTCCACTTGTGCGTGCAGAACCTCTACTCCCTCATGCTACCCAGGGTTGCATGCAGAGCCCTACCCCCGTTCCACTTCTGTGTTGAAGCTCTCTCTCTCTCTCTCCCTCTCTCTCTTCACTCCGCCATGATTATGCCCTCTTGACAAGGGTTATACAGAAAAGGGAAAATGTAACTTGATTTGAGAGTAAAGAGAGAGCCAGGGACGGCCCTAGCATCTTAGAGGCCCTTGGACGAGTTTCATATAATGGGCCCTTATAATATACTCAAATTCTCTTCCAGTGAAGGACTTAGCACAGTTTTCAAATTTAACTAATTGATTTACAAGTTAGATCCTTTACTTTTCTCACAACCAGATGATAATTGCTTTTCTTGGAAGATTATGACAAACAAAAAAGGAGAGAGAACCTGAATTCCAGAATCTTGGTTTTGGAGTAAATTAGAATAAATTATATGCTCCATCCATCCAATAAAGCCTGCAAAATTTACATGACTGCAATTTGAACAAAAATAGAGCAATTAAGTAGGTTGAACATCAGCAATGGCTTATCATGAAATTTGATTATTACATCAACTCATCATAACAGAAATAAATGACAAAGATCAAAGAATTGAGATCTAAAAATTACCTGGAGGAGTAATGGCTTGATTGCTTCGCTTGAACAGTGCCTGGACTTCACGTCTGCATCGCCTGCCCTCGGACACTTACCACGACTTTGTCGATGGATGGCCATGGAGTAGGTTGCTGCTCTCACGTTCTTCCTAGTGGCCCAGGACCAGGATGTGTCGCCGGCTGGCCAATGTCCAGCGGGGTCCTTTGGGGCGGTTTATAGGATGCGAGGAACCAAAGAAATTCATTGATTAGCTTTGGGAATTGGGGCCTGGTCTCTTGATGTAGGGTAGAACCCTAGATGCCCAATTGGAGGGGATCCTATGAAGAACACAAGCGAAAACATGGGGGAAACACAAGGGAAAACACTCAAACCAACAAGATTTGATTACACATGTGCTAGAGCCTCGAAACACAAAGAGATACACGATCCAAATCCAACAAAGGATGATACAAGTGGCGGTAGTTCTTCTCCATGAGGAGGTCTTGTGGGGTCTTCCCGTGATGGGGTCTTGAATCCGCATGGCGGATCTTCTCCGAAGAGGCCATGGACTCCAATGGAGAAGTAACCAAGTGGATGAGCAAAGCTATATCTCTCAAATGAGCTTATCCTTTGCTAACCCTAGAAAGAGGGAGGAGAAGGAGTATTTATAGTCTAAGTGGACAAAGGGATACATGGGCTTCGGCCCAACACACAGTCAACACACAGGCGTCGGACATCCGACGGTCAACAGTTGTCCGATGGCTCGCGGGGGTCCGGACATCCATTACTTGTCGGAAGTCTGACATTTCTGCTCTGGTCAGGTTGCGTCGGTCATCCGGTCGGGGTCGAATGCCCGAGACGTCGGTCCTCCGGAGGCTTCCATACTTCCGATGTTTTGGCTCGGTGATGGTCGTGTCGGTCGTCCGGTGGTGCTCGACCGTCCGGTCGCTGGGAGGTGTCGGACGTCTGATCGACGTCAGTCATCCAGCCGCTGGAGCGTGAGCAGGCTAGGAATTGGCTGGCCGATTGGAGCCTCCAGGCGTCGGATGTCCGCGAGGCGTCGGTCGTCCGGTGGCTGGGAGTTTCGGGAAGTCCTTCTTCTTGGTCCTTGTACTTGGTGTCCTCGCCGCCTTGTCCGTTGGGTGCAGCTGTTCTGTGGCTTTCCTCCAAACACCTGATCACACATAGGGTCTCCTCTTGAGGTAGTAGCCATGTCTCATATGTAGAAAGTGGTAGTTCGGGGAGGAGCGAGTTCACCTTATCTTTGATAGCCTTTGCTCGCGCTCTTGTCATTGGTCCAAGTGGTGTCGTGGGAGACATATGTAGGTCCATGGGGATGACCTTGGGATGCTCCGCATCATCTCCCCCCTTGGATAAGATCCGACCTCGGATCAAAAGCCTCATCACCATGATAGGGAGAGAGATCCTTGATGTTGAAGACGTCGCTCACGTCGTACTTGTCACGTGGGAGATCGATCTTGTATGCATTGTTGTTGTAGCATGCTAGCACCTTGAAGGGTCCATCGGCTCGAGGTAGAAGCTTGGATTTGCATTTGTTGGGGAATCGGTCCTTGCAAAGGTTTGGCTAGAAGAGATCTCCAACGTCCAATATCATGGGTTGCTTGTTGATGTTGAGCTTGGTCGTGAGTCATTGTACTTGGCGCTCGATGGCGTGCCTTGTATCTTCATGCATCTTCTTGAGGTAGCTCACTCGTGCATTCGCGTCATGCGCTCTTGTAGTGGTAGAGGAAGAATGTTAAATGGAGAAAATGGGTTGAAACCATAGACGACCTCGAAGTGGGACTTGCTGGTAGTCGAATGTCTTACGCGGTTGTAGGCGTACTCGGCGATGGTTAAACACTTCTCCCACTCCTTGATGTTCCTCTTGATCAACACACGTAGTAGAGTGGAGAGCGTTTGGTTTGTCACCTCCGTTTGGCCGTCAGTTTGAGGATGGTACGCCAAAGATAACAAAAGCTTGATTACGAGCTTGGCGCATAAGGTCTTCTAGAAGTAGCTAAAGAACTTGATGTCACGGTCCAAGACAATGCTCTTTGGCACTCCATGGAGTCGCAAGATTTCCCTACAAAAAAGATTTGCAACATGTGAAGCATCGTCTACCTTGTTGCATGGGATGAAATAAGCCATCTTGGAGAATCGGTCCACAACAACAAACATGAAATCTTTGCCATTTCTAGTTCTAGGCAAACCAAGCACAAAATCCATGCCAATATCTTCCCATGGGTGACATAGAATTGGAAGGGGCATATAAAGACCATGGGATTGAGCTTTTGACTTAGCTTTGCGACATGTCGAGCATCGGTTGGTGAAGCGTGAGACATCGCGAAACATCTTGGGCCAAAAATAGTTCTTGGAGAGCGTGGCGAATGTCTTGTCACGTCCAAAGTGTCCCATTAGTCCAGCTCCATGAGCCTCTTACAAAAGTAACAAACGAAGAGAAGACTCGGGGATACATAGTTTGTTAGCTCTCATAAGATAATCATCCTTGAGATAATAGCGTTCCCAAGATGTATGCTTCAAACATTTCGCATATGGAATAGCAAAAGTAGGATCATGTGCATACAAGTATTTTATGTGCTCAAAGCTAGTGACATTCAATTCTAGATTAGTAACAGGCATGCATTTGTGGGAAAGCGCATCCACTACAACATTCTCTTTGCACTTAAGGTACTTAATGACATAAGGAAAAGACTCTATGAATTCGCTCCACTTAGCATGACGCTTGTTCAACTTAGTTTGACCCTTAAGTTATTTGAGAGTTTCATGGTCGGTATGGATGATGAATTCATGGGGGCGAAGATAATCTTCCCACTCGTGCAAAACTGGCACTAAAGCATAAAGCTCTTTGTCATAGATGGGGTAATTGAGTTGCGCTACGGAAAGTTTCTCACTAAAGTAAGCTATGGGGTGCTTCTCTTGCATTAACACACCTCCTATGTCGTACCCACTAGCATCGCAATGTATTTCAAACGGTTTATCAAAGTTGGGTAATGCAAGCAAAGGGGCATGCGTAAGCAAAATTTTGAGCTCATTAAATGCGGTATCTTGGGATGGTCCCCAAACAAAAGGTGCATTCTTCTTACTCAAAGCATGTAAAGGAGAAGCAATGGTGCTAAAATCCTTAACGAATCTATGATAGAAACCGGCTAGGCCAAGAAAACTTCGCACTTGTTGCAAGTTGGTTGGTTGTGGCCAAGTTTTAATAGAATTGATCTTAGACTCATCTAAATGCACACCCTTAGAAGATATTACAAAATCCAAGAAGACAAGCTTATCAACACCAAAAAGGCATTGGTCCATATTAGCATAAAGTTGATCTTTCCTAAAGGTTTGTAAAATGGTTCTAAGATGGGTGACATGATCTTTGAGGGATTGGCTAAACACAAGAATATCATCGAAATAGACCACAACAAATACACCAATGTATGGCCTAAAGAACAAAATGCATGACTCTCACGAAAGTACTGGGTGCTTCCGATAAACCCATTGGCATAACAAGCCATTCATATAGGCCAAATTTGGTTTTAAATGCGGTTTTCCATTCATCACCTTCTTGTATGCATATTTGGTAGTAGCCACTTTTAAGAGAAAATGGTGGCTCTGCTAAGCTCATCTAGCATATCATCTAAGCGTGGAACAGGGTAATGATATCTAACAGTGATAGCATTGGCGGGACGACAATCGGAACACATGCGATAGGTGCCATCTTTCTTAGGAACAAGGATTATCGGTACGACACATGGGCTCAAGCTCTCTCGTACATGGCCATTGTCGATGAGTTATTGTACTTGTCTTGGATCTCCTTGGTTTCCTTGGGGTTGACGCGGTAGGGTGCCTTGTTAGTAAAGGGGGCTCCGGGTAAGAGGTCGATGCGGTGTCCGATGCCTCGTAGAGGTGGTAGTCCCAGAGGTAGCTCATTGGGGAAAACGTCTTGGAATTCCTGCAAAAGAGAAGACAACACTAAAGGTAGATTGTTTGAGGTGTTTGTTGTAGGTGCCTCGTCCTTGCACAAAAGGATATAGTGCATAAAACTTGATGGGGTCTCACACACTTCTCTTATCTCACTTTTCGTGGCAAAAAGGACTAGATTCTTCTTGTCGCTCATCGTGGAGGCACTCGATTTTGGCTTGTTGCGCTCACTCTCTTTTTGGTGGGTCGCTCTCTCACTATTCTCTCCACGATGGGTGTCTTGCTTGTCGGTGATCACTCGACTTGGAGACATAGGTCGTACAACGTACTACTTTCCTTTCATCTTGAAGCTATAGTGATTTGTCTGTCCTTTGTGGATGACGCCTCGATCAATTGCCATGGTCATCCAAGAAGGAGGTGGCAAACAGACATCGGAATGACATCACACTCCAAAGTGTCTTCGTATGCTCCGGTCTTGAAGGAAACTTGTACCATATCCTCGACTTGGATAGTGCCGGAGTGGCTTAGCCATTGGACCTTGTAGGGGTGTGGGTGCTTCACCTTGACCAATTGGAGCTTGGAACATAGCTCTTCACTCACCAAGCTATGGCAACTCTCTCCATCGATGATGACCTTCACGGACCTTCCATTGATGCCGGCCTTGGTGTCGAAGATATGACATCTTTGGTCTTCGTCTTGTTGATGTTGAAGAGTCAAAACCTTGGAGACAACAAGAGCAGGGCTCGAATCTTTGTCACAAAAGACTTGATCATCTTCATTCGTTCACTTATCGGTGCATGGCCACTTGCTCAAGGGCCTCCATTTCCTCTTCACTCATGGATTCGTAGGTTTCGTCGTCGTTGAGGATCATGGTGCGCTTGTTGGTGCACTTGAAGGACTTGTGGCCTTGGCCGCCGCATGTGAAGCATTTAATGGAACTTGTCTTGATGGTCTCATCCGATGGAGTTGTAGATGATGAAGCTCTCGTCTTGAAGTTTTTTGTAGTAGGAGGACGACTTGAAGTTGTCGAAGTCTTCTTGTGACTTGTCGCCATTGTTTGGTGAAGCTTTTGTCGAGGTAGGAGTCGTTGTCGTCGTTGAAGCTTGGTTGTAGGAGGAGTCATAGTTCTTGGAAGAGTACTTGGCGTACTTGAAGTCATCTTGCACTTGTCATTCTGCTTTGGTAGCTTGATGCACTAGCTCTATGTGGTTGGAGTAAGGTTGGAAGTCGGCAATCTTCTTTATAGGATGATTGAGTCCATTCAAGAAACGTGCCATTATTTGCTCATCATCTTCCATGACATTGGCTCTTATCATGGCAATCTCCATTTCTTTGTAGTATCCTTCAAAGCTCTTTGTTCCTTGCTTGAGGAGTTGGAGTTTCTTGAAGAGGTCGCGGTTGTAGTATGTTGGCATAAAGCGTGCTCACATGGCATCCTTCATTTGATCCCATGTGGTGATTGGTGGTTCACCTCTTGCTTCTCGTCGCTCGATGACGTGTTCCCACCATATGAGTACGTAGTCTTGGAACTCAAGGGATGCCATGGCGATCTTCTTCTCTTCCTCATAGTTGTGCAAACAAAAGGTGTTGTCGACCTTCAATGCCCATGAGAGGTACTCTTCGAGATCATTGCTTTCGTTGAACTTGAGTTTGCCGTAGCGTTGCTCTTCATTGTGTTGTGGTCTATGGTGATGATGATGCCCTTGACATGGAGGGTTGTCAACCTCATGTTCTCTTGGCATGGAGGATTGTCAACCTCATGTTGCTCTTGGCGAACTTGGGGTTCTTGTCGAGCTTGTTGCTCATGTCTAGCTTGAAGGGGATTTTGAGGAGCTTGACGTAGTGATCGTGCTTGATAGTTCCTCTATTGAACTTCTTCGTGAAGTGCTTCTTGTTGCTCGCGCGTTTGACCATTGCGGTCGGTGATGGAGTGACTTGTGTCATGAAGGGCATATTGTGCCTCAAGTGCTTGGGCTTGATGTCTTTGTTGTTGTTGACGGGCAGCCTAGGAGTCTTGCTCGTCTTGGTGTTGGCGTGCACGCTCTTCCTCTTGTTGGCGTAGACGTTGCCTTTCTTGTGCTTCCACGAAAGTAGCTTGGTTTTGACGATGTCGGTGTTGTTGCGCTAGAAGTTGCTCTTGAGGATCGGTGCCATGTAGAGGATTGTGGTTTGCTTGACGGTATTAGCGCGCGACTCGACGTAGAATGTTCGATGTCGGTGTACTTGAGCCAGAGATAGTGTCGTCGGAGTGTCGACTCGAGAGGCTCCATCTTGAGTAGGATGAAGTGGTAGAAGAGCGGTTGACCAACAAGGAAAGAATCTCGTCCCTTCTTGCAACGTTCTCTTGTTTGTGTTTGTCGAGCTTGTTGTCAAAGTAGTCTCTTGTACGTTGCTCGGAGAGCCGCAAGTCGGTGGCAAGATTGTTGATGCGGTCGCTCATTGCTTGTTGTTCTTGATGTAAAGCTCGTTGTGCACCGAACAGGTGGCTCTTGGTGATGTAGGAGGTCATGTCATCATCTTGCTCAATGAAGAGTGGGTTGGTAGAAGAACTTGGTCTATCCATCATTCCAAGTCAATGTGTGAGTGGGAGAAAGAGAAGAACTTATACCAAATTTACCTTGACCGATGTTGAAGATGGATCAATGATCACTCAATTGTGTAACAAGGAAATAGCACAATTGGTACCATTTTTTGTCGGTTATCACACCTACACAAGTAAAAGCCTTTGGGTGGAGCTTGGTGAGGGCGGTGGAACAAAATTTGATGCAATTGTTAGTAAGACTCAAAGATGTTGAAAAAGATTCGGAAATTGCAAATGCAACAAGTAGACCAATAACAATATGTGGCATACTGAAACACACACACAAATAGATAAATCGGGCCGTGCAACCAAAAATGAGCTCAAAATGTGGGATCCACGGAAAATGCTCTTATTGCACAACACTAGAGAGACGCTAGCACGATTGCACAATAGACGGATACAAAACTTGTGCACAACCTACTAAGCAAAAATGCAACAAATACTATCCCAAGTATGCTATATCTATGGTATTACTATGATATGATCCAAGATGATCGAGTATGACAATCTTAATGTTGTATGATGTTGCGGTTCTTGCTTAAAAGCTCTTTGCTTATCTTCCTCTTTTTGCTTAAAAGCTTGTTTGGTTCTTTCTATTTTGAGCTCTTTTGATGACCACTTATGCAAAATTTCACAAACCAAGCTAGAAATTGTGTATATGCTATGACAACCTTGTGACACAAGAGACGATACCAAGATATTAACACCACGATGCTGATATATGTTACGATCACTAATGTGCACAAGTAGCATTGCCGACAATACTCGAATGTCTAGTCTCGATAGGAGAGGTACGCAAAAATGGGCTATGGGGTTATCAAAGCAATGGAAAGGAGTACATAAAGTGTCGTATGATACGTCTCCAGTGTATCTACTTTTCCTAACGATTTTTCCTCTTGTTTTGGACTCTAATTTCCATGATTTGAATGAACTAACCCCGGACTAACGATGTTTTGAACAGAACTACCATGGTGTTATTTTTGTGCAGAAATAAAAGTTTTTGGAATGGAACGAAACTTTGCGAGGATTTTTTATATCAAATAAGAGAACTTCTGGAGCCAGGATGGACCGGAGGGGGGCACCTGGGTGGGCACAACCCACCAGGGCGCGCCAGCCCCCCAGGCACGCCCAGGTGGGTGCTGCCCAGCTGGTCGCCCCGCTGACCCTCAAACCGACGCTATAAAATCCCATATTTTTGGAAAACAATCAAGGGGAAAGAATTACCGCGTTTCACGAGATAGAGCCGCTGCCAAGCCCTGTTCTTCCTCGGGAGGGCAGATCTAGAGTCCGTTTGGGGCACCGGAGAGGGGGATCTTCGATCTTTGTCATCACCAACACATCTCCATCCCCAATTCCATGATGCTCCCCACCGGGAGTGAGAAATTCCTTCATAGGATCGCCGGTCGGTGAGGAGTTGGATGAGATTCATCATGTAATCGAGTTATTTTTGTTAGGGCTTGATCCCTAGTATCCACTATGTTCTGAGATTGATGTTGCTTTGACTTTGCCATGCTTAATGCTTGTCACTTTCGGCCCGGTTGCCATGATTTCAGATCTGAACCGTTTATATTATCACCATTATATTCATGTTCTAGATCCAGTCTTGCAAGTTATAGTCACCTACTACCCGTTATGATCCGGCAACCCCGGAGTGGCAATAGTCGGGACCACTCCCTGTGATGACCGTAGTTTGAGGGGTTCATGTATTCACCGTGTGCTAATGCTTTGTTCGGGTTCTCTATTAAAAGGAGGCCTTAATAACCCTTAGTTTCCAATAGGACCCCACTGCCACAGAAGGGTAGGACAAAAGATGTCATGCAAGTTCTTTCCATAAGCACGTATGACTATTTACGGAATACATGCCTACTTATATTTATGAACTAGAGCTAGTGTTGTATCTCCCTAGGTTATAATTGTCTAATGATGAATATCATCCAACGAGTCACTGATCCAGTGCCTACAAATTTATCATATATTGTTCTTGCTAAGTTACTATTGTTGCTACTGCTATCATTACTGCTATCACTGTTACTGTTACCGTTACTATTGCTGCTATCATCAAAACTATCATACTACTGTGCTACTAATCACTTTGCTACAGATAATTAATCTCCAAGTGTGGTTGAATTGACAACTCAACTGCTAATACATTCAAATATTCTTTGGCTCCCCTTGTGTCGAATCTATAAATTTGGGTTGAATACTATACCCTCGAAAACTGTTGTGATCCCCTATACTTGTGGGTTATCAAGACCTTTTTTCTGGCGCCGTTGCCGGGAAGCATAGCTATATTTGTTGAGTCACTTGGGATTATTATCATATTATCACTATGAAGAATTTGAAGGATGCTAAGACTACAATTTTTCTGAAAAAGACAAGGGGAGGTAAGAAACTGCCATCCAGTTCTGCTTTAGATTCACCTTCTTTTATAAGTGAACTTGCAACTCCACAACATGCTATTAATTCTGATATGTCGCAAGTTATTGATGATGCTACTTCTGCTATGAATGCTACTCATGATGATGCTAGTACCTTGCCTGATGATGATGTGCCACTAGGTGAATTTCTTGATGAACAAATTGCTATAGTAAGACAACATGATATTGTTGAATCTGATGATGAACTTGAAACTGAAAATACTGACACACCTACTAGAACTAGTCCTCCTAGATATGAATTGCCAAAGGTACCGGAAGGTTATACTATGAGTGAGGAGGCAACTAGAGATATTATTGCTTGTAAGGATAGAGATGATCTAGAGAAATTATTGCGCAAGTATAAACAAAAATCTCTGAATGCTAAAATGAAATGTGATCCTGAGTTTGCTACTTCACCTATTGTTATTGCTGATAAGGATTATGAGTTCTCTGTCGACCCAGAGTTAATCACTTTGGTTGAATCTGATCCTTTCCATGGTTATGAAACTGAAACTGTTGTGGCACATATTACTAAGTTGAATGATATAGCTACCCTTTTTGCTCATGATGAGAAGATTCGCTATTAGTATATTCTCAAGTTATTTCCGTTCTCATTAAATGGTGATGCTAAGGGTTGGTGCAATACTCTTGCTCCTGGTTGTGTGTGCAATCCCTAGGATATGATCTATTACTTCTCTGAAAAATATTTCCCTGCTCATAAGAAACAAGCTGCCTTGCAGGAATTATTTAATTTTGTGTGAATTGAAGAAGAGAGTCTCCCACAAGCTTGGGGAGGCTTCTCCAATTGCTTAATGCTTTGCCTGATCATCCTCTTAAGAAAGATGAAATACCTGATATATTCTATAATGGACTAAGTGATGCTTCTAGGGACTTCCTAGATAGTTGTGCTGGTTGTGTTTTTAGGGAATGAACTATTGAGCAAGCTGAAGAATTATTGAATAACATATTGAAAAATTATGATGACTAGACTCCTCCTGAAGCACCTATTAAACCCACTCCGAAGAACAGGGGTATCTTATATCTCAGTCCTGAAGATATGCAAGAGGCAAAGAAATTTATGAAGGAAAAAGGTATTAAGGCCGAGGATGTTAAAAATTTACCACCCATCAAAGAAATACTTGGGCTTGAAGTGCCACCACCACCTAAGGTGGTAGAGGTAAAATCTTTAATGAAATTCAATGATAGTGATGATCCTCATAATAAACATCCTAGTCAATGCCTTTATGAGTTTGATAATTACATTAGAATGTAAGATCACTTCAGTGCAAATGTTATGAAACAATTGAAATACAACTCTGATATGATTGCTCTCTTAAGTGACTTGTTGTTTAGAATCTCAAATGATGTTAGAGGTGTGGGAATACATGCCTCTATGGTTCAAAGTCAATTAGAACAAGTTGCTAAATCTCAAAGAGAGTTGCTTGATGAAATGAACAATAATATAAGTGGCTTTGCTGTTAGAGTAGCACCTAGAGGAGGTAAATTGACTCAGGAACCACTTTATCCTGAGGGACATCCCAAGAGAATTGAACAAGATCCTCAAAGGAACAACACCACTGTACCTAGTTCTTCTAAAAAGAAAAAGAAGAAGAAAAATGGTAAGACTTTGCATGCCTCTAGTGAACCAGAAGTAGAAAAACCTCCTGATAATGATAATGAAGTTTCTATCTCTGATGCTAAAACTCAATCTGGTAAACACTCACCTTCTGATAATGAAAAATATAATGAGGAGGTTCATAAAAACACTCAACCTAATGATAAAGAACCAGATAATGATGTTGAGATAGAACCAGCTGTTGATCTTGATAACCCACAACCTAGGAATAAAAGATATGATAGAAGATACTTTGTTGCTAGAAAACATGGAAAGGAAAGAGAACCATGGGTTCAAAAGCCTGTGCCCTTTCCACCTAAGTAAACTAAAAGGAAAGATGATGAAGAAGTTGAATGCTTTGCTGAAATGATTAGGCCTGTCTTTTTGCGCACTCGCTTGACTGATATTTTGAAAATGCCTCCTTATGCAAAGTATATGAAAGACATCATCACTAATAAAAGAAAAAAACTGGAAGCTGAAATCTCCACTATGCTTGCTAATTACACTTTCAAAGATGGAGTACCTAAAAAACTTGGAGATCCGGGAGTACCAACTATACCTTGCTCCATTAAAACAAATTATGTGAAAACTGGTTTGTGTGATTTAGGAGCTGGTGTTAGTGGTATGCCTTTCTCTTTATATAAAAGACTTGGTTTGAATAAACTCACACCTAATGAAATATCTTTCAAATTGCTAATAAATCAACTACCATACCTATCGGTATTTGTGAGGATGTGCCCGTTGTTGTTGCTAATGTTACTATTTTGACTGACTTTGTTATACTTGAGATGCCCGAGGATGAAAACATGTCGATTATCCTTGGTAGACCCGTCTTGAATACTGCCGGGGCTGTTATTGATTGCAATAAAAGCAAGGTCACTTTTCATATTGATGGTAATGAGCATTCGGTGCACTTTCCAAAGAAATAATTCCATGTGAATGGTATTAACATTATTGAAAAATCTCCGACAATCACAATTGGAAGTTTTCAACTACCTCTACCTACTGTCAAAAATAAATATGAAATGCTTATTGTTGTGGACATTCATATCCCCATTGAGGTAACCTAGTGATTGACGAAAGTTCTTCAGTTTCATGCTAATCAAAAGTGGTTGTTAGTAAGACTTGATGAACCTTATTAATGGATCATTTTTGAGAGGTATGAAGTTGATGAATTTCGTAAGCACTACCTTCTGTCCCTACCTTTTATTTTCTGTTTTTGCTAGTTAAATAAAATAAAATACCATGCTTTGTCTGTTTTCTGCTTTTTCCGTGCAATAAAAATGACCAAAAAATAGAAGTTCTCAGAATGCTCTGAAAACCTGATACAATTTTTTTTTGAATATTTTTGAATTTCTGGTGCAAATAATATCACAGGGAGGTGCACCAGGTGGGCACAACCCACCTGGGCGCGCCAGCACCCCCAGGCGCGCCCTGGTGGGTGCTGCCCACCTGGTGGGCTCCCTCACTTACTTCTTCCTCCCACACCACTCCATTCACCCAGAAAAAAATCACCAACACACTCTCTCTCTCTTGTGTTCTTTCTCCCGAGACCGCGGATTTCGATCTCTTTGCTGGAAGCTCCGATTCCGAAACTGTTTCGGGGATTTGTTGATTGGTATGTGACTCCTCCATTTGTCCAATATGTTTTTGTTTTAGTGGTTTATATTTAGAATAATGAGCTACTCTTGGTGTCGCTATAGATGAGCTTGCATGTTGAATTCTTAGAGTTCTAAGTAGTTTGAATGCTTGCTATGGCCTCTATACATCCCTATGAGTAGTTGTTATCAATGTTCTGAAGTTTTGTTGAGAAAAATTTTGTGGACTATAAATTTCAGAGTTTTGTTGATAGGAAAAGATGAATATCTTCAGGAAGTTTGCCTCCAAGAAGAACTCCAAGGGGGTTATTGGGCATTCCTCTAACAATGATCTTCATAACCCGAGATTGGCGGAACTACGACTGTGTGAGTGGCCGGACAATGATTTCATGGGAGAGGCCAGAATCCTCCAAGAGTTCAACCAATATGCTGCTAATGTCGGCCTCACCGACTTCATCGCAGCTGAAAGCGAACAGTATTATCTCCTCACAAATTCCTTTATGCAAAACTTTCATTTTAATTCTAGGAATAATCCCCCTGAGGTGTCATTTAACTTATATGTTGAACCCCGCCAGATTCCACTTACTGAATTTTGTGACATATGCATGCTTCCTTATAATGGGGGTTTGGTAGAGCCTAGGCCCTTAGAGTTTGATGGTTTTTACTGTACTCTGACAGTGGGGGATGAGAGAGGAGTATCAGGCACCATTGCCACTAGCTTGCAGTTTCTTGCCATGCATTATTTTGCTTTATTTATCGCAAAGTGCTTGCTAGCAAGAGAGAAGGTGGGTTCACTTAGCGCCCCAGTTTTTGCTATTTTGCGTTGTGCACTTTATGGTGACAAACTTTTAGCTTGGGAGCTATTGTGGCACATCGCCTTCACCTTAACAGATTCAAGGGTAAAATACATGGGGGCATTACGCTACTCGTTTGGCGACTCACTTCAATGTGCAGATACGCCAACATGATCACCCCTTGCCCAAGGTTTAACTAGAGAGAGCATCTATGTTGGACCATCAGTTTCTTGTTATCGATCGCCCTAATCTTGACTTGCCTTACAATTTAGTTTTTAGTGAAGACACTCGTGATGTTATTCTCTTGCTTGTACCTGCTTTGTTTGATTATGTTGCCAGGAACCGAAACAGAGTTATGCCTGAGGACATTGTCGCTTACCGGAACAACCTGGCGGCGGTGCCGGCCGAGCCTCAATAGTGGGACCCTATGGTGCCTGCTCCCCAGCACTTCAACATTGGACCTCACGGCTTCTACGATTGGTGATTACCAAGTTAGGCCAAAAGCCTAAGCTTGGGGGAGTATGTATTCCCACCAACATTACATTCATGTTCAGACGTTTCATTCCAGTGGTCAGTGTCCACACTTTTTCATTGTACCATCCATGCTTAAATTATTTTTCTCGCTTTTTTCTTGTGTGTTTGAAAAACTTTGAGAAAATACCAAAAATACGTTTCTTGCTTCTTTTTGATTTTTCTTTCTAGTTTAAATTGTTGTAGCACTAAAAAGAAAACCCAAAAAGATTTCCTTGTTCTTCTTTTACTCGTTGGGAGCTTTCCCGTGTAAATAGTTTTTCTTGTTTTTGCTCTTCTCTTTTTTTGTTTTCTTTCTTTCAAAAAACCAAAAACTCCAAAAATATTTCAGTGTGTTTCTCTGAGTTCTTTTTCTTTTATCGAGTCATACCAACGAGAAGACCACGATGAAAATGTTGAGTGGCTCTCATTTGCATTATTGTTGATCTAACAAAGAGACCATATTACCTTGTCTTCTCCTCTTGAATAAAATGCTTGCAGATTCTAGCTTAGTCCACGACACTCTTGCACTATTATTATTTCAAATCGTTCGGTCGTGCAAGTGAAAGGAAATAATGACGATATTAGATGAACTGACCGTGGCAGAGAGAAACGGGTATGAACTCGACATTTTCTGTTTTTGTAAATATGTTTAACCTAGTATCCATGCTTCAGCGTATTATGATCAAACAAGTTTGCAATGACAATTAGAGATTATAGTTTCTCATGCCATGCATAAGTAGCCAGGACTAAATAAAGACTTATCTTGGATATCAACATTGCGTTAAAATGATTGTGATGTAGTATGATGACATGGTATCCTCCTCTGAATGTTCTAGTGGCTTGACTTGGCACATGTTCATGCATGTCGTTGAATCAAAACCAACATAGCCTCTATGATATTTATGTTCATGGTGTTCATATCCTACTCATGCTAGTATCCAATGTTACTTATGCATAATGCATGTTCATGACCATTGTTGCTCTCTAGCTAGCCGCTTCTCAACCTAATTGCTAGCCTTCTTTCAAATTCTATCTTGTCCATTAGACTATTGATTCATGTCTTTGCAACCTTCAAGTTCTTGTAATGTTCCTTGTTCCCCTTTTCTAACGGATTCCTTGCAATCTCGTTCATCTCTGTTGTACTCTTTCTTTTAAATTGCTGAACCTCTCAAGGTTCGTGGTTTCACTCGTTGGTCAAAGAAGCAACTTAGTCTTACCTCTTCTCTTCCTCTTCCGTTTCTCTCCGGTGCCATCCTAAATCTCGGGACGATATCCTCTTGTAGTGGTGGAGTGTTGTAATGCCCCGGATGTAACTTTCCATAATTCTAACTCCAACTCTTGCCATTTCTGGCTATGTGATATGTTATTTTCTCCGTGGTTGGGTTTTTGTCTTTTTTTTTGCATTTTGTTCATTTCATGCATCTCATCTCATGTCATCATCCGCATTGCATGCAGTAGATTCGGCCCTGTTGTGTTTTTTTACCGTGTGCGATTTTGTCTATTATCCAGAGAACTGCAGTTTTGTAGAAAAACCCTCAAGCATCATGCATATAATAACTCCACAACCGTGCATCATATGTAAATAATTTATACATGTAAAATACTTAGAATTTTGTGTAGATTAATAATATTCCACTTTCATCCATGTTTAAAATGTTGTTTACATTTAATTTGCTAAATGCCATGCTGAAATGCTTTATTTCATAACTAAATAACCGTAGCTCCGAATTTAATAAACTTTATATGCAAATGGGGTGGAAAAATGCCTAGTTTAACTTGTTGCACTTACTTTGCATGTTTAACAATGCAAAAATTATGTAATAGGCAGAACAGTAGCTAATTCAAAATATGGACATGAGGATTTTTCAGAATTGTTGTTTGTTGTTTCCGGCCTCATATAAACTTGCCTAAATAGTTAGTTTACTTATGCTTCACCCCTTTCCATGTTTAAAAACATTTAATGTTGTTGGGTACATAAACAAGAGTGAACTAAATAAATGGATGTGGTGTTTCATCAATATGCAACTCATGTTAATCCTTTTCCGACCGGCGTGCTTCTCTTCAAGTGGATCCGATCATTTCAACATTTGCGAGATCAATTCTAAGTTTTCTCAACGGTGTTTGTTTCATCCGTCCCAAGTTGTCTTTGTTTTCCCGCCCTCCCACCCTTAACTTCAAGGACTCAGATTTCTTAATCAAGTATCATTTTATTGATGGGAAGTCTCTCCATTCTTTTCTGTCAATGCTCTTATCCGGGTGATTCTCAGGAAGATACTAATGGAGCTTCAAGTTTGTTATTCTTCGTTCTCTTTTCTTCTCCAGTGAATTCAGTTCAAGTTTTTGGTGTTCATCATATTCTTTTCCTTGTTTCTAATGCTTTCTCATGCCGGTGACCTCTCAGTCACTCACCTCTTGCTATTCATTTGTTCCGAAGTGTTGAAGATATCTCAGAAGATTCGTGTTTCCATTCTCAATCCGTTCAAGTCATTTTGAGGTTGTTATCTCATTCAAGCCACTTAATTCAACCGGTGCAATCCCCCCTTTCAATCAATCGTTCAATGGTGTTTTATTTTGAGTGGGCCCTAACCCACATGTCTTTTTTCCAGGATCTTACCTCACTCTTCTAATTTTCCCGGAGCTATTCTCAATTTTTTTTCAAAGTTTGACGTAAGAATGAACTTTCATCACTCACATGCCTTCTCCAAGGCCACATTCAAATCATTTTCATCTTTGGCTCAACCTTTCCTATTTTAATCCTTTCAGAGTGTCTCAACAATTCATGGTGGTGTTTCTCGTTGTCATTCTCGGATTTTGAAGACCGAAGAAGAGTTCCTCGTAAATTCTTACCCGTTCTACCAAAGATGCGTAGTTCAAGTTTGATGCCATCCTCTCGTACTTGTTTTCGATTGTGAGAATTCTTTTCACCCATCCGGAGCATTTCAGGAATCTTTTCAGTTTCATTCTCCGGAGCCAATCATCTCAGAATTATTCATTCTCAGCGTTCACCTCTCGTTCTCGAATTCTTTCGATGCATCGTCCAAATATCCTCTAATGAGTTCATGATCTCTTCCTTCTCTTGTATATAAATTCTCTCAAGCATCTTCATTCGTTTCAAATTCTTCCCGGTGAATTGTGCCTTTGCTACGTTCATTTTCAATTCTTACAGCGGTTCGTTCAAGATTTCACTTCATTCGTTATCATATCAATTTATTCGTTGTTTCCAAATCCCATCGGTGGTTCCATCAATACCTTCTCAAGTTTGCGCTATATCTCTATCTATAATCATTTTTCAATGAGAATAAGTAGTATGCCAAATCCGTTTCTTGTCATCAATTTAAATTGGTGAAGGATATGCATAACGTAATTCTTATCATTGTTTCATCCAAGTGATCTAGTTTCTTCTTTCTAGAGTTGTTCATCATGTCACATTTCTCGGTTCGAGATGCTTCATCTTTTCTTTTCCGAAGTTACAAGTTTTCACTTTATCTCGTCGCGAAGCTCCATCTAATCATCGCAAGGCTTCACCTTGTGTTTTCAACTTCTCTTTCTTTTTATCATCCTTTTATTACCGGAGTTCTTCATGGAGGCTCTACATGATGGTTCATCAAGGATTCCTTTCAATCTCGAATTGTTCTTCAAGATTTCTCTTGAAGTTATGACCTGCCAAGCCATACTCAAAATTAAACATGGTGCTCAACACATATTTTGTTTTGAGGAGATCAAGCATTCTTCCTCTTGCATTCCGAAGTGCAATTCATTCTATCTTATCTTTTGAGGTGGTGTTATGTCATTTTGACAGTTTCCTTCATGTTTCATGATTGACAAGTTGTCAGGAATGAGATATTTAAACCCATCATTTTCTTCCTTGTAGTTATCTGGGTATAGATTTCACCTAAAGCCTTCCATTGGGAATGTTGCTCTTTGTGGTGATTACCTATGATCCAATTTTCTCCTTCTCATCTTAGTGAAGAAGTTTTTCATCTCGTCGGTGTTATCAATTATATCACTTGTTTTCCGTAGTGGCAGAATTTCGCCTCAATTTTGAGAAGTTTTCCATAAGCCTACTACAAGCTTATTCGTTTCATTGTTGGTTTTCCAACAACTCCATTATAACCTTCTTGGAAGGGTGCTTTCCATGTTCTTTTGTGGCAGAAGTTGACATTTTCTTCTCCATTCTGTTATTCCAATGATCTATCTTCTATTCTTTCTTACGGAGGCATTGTGATGTTGCTCTCTTCGACCCATCATCTTGTTTTGTCAAGATCATGTTCTTCTCCTTGCTTCTCCGTTTAGCCGGAGTGTTGTGTTTTCATTCGAGTTCTCTCATCTTATCAAGTTTTGACTCCTTCTTGAACTGGAGAGCTGTCTGAAATCTTTCTTACCCTTTGTGCCATTCTTTTAGTAGTTCCGGAGGCAGTGTGTTGTTGATTTTATCAAGTATCATCCCATCTTCTCAAGTTCATGTTCTATTCCTTCCATGTTCAACCGGAGCGCTGCCCGAATTCTTCCTCTCTCATCTTGTTTTAACCGGAGTGGTTTCGAATTCTATCTTGTCCATTAAACTATTGATTCATGTCTTTGCAACCTTCAAGTTCTCGTAATGTTCCTTGTTCCTATTTTCTAATGGATTGCTTGAAATCTCGTTCATCTCTGTTGTACTGTTTCTTTTAAATTGCTCAACCTCTCAAGGTTCATGGTTTCACTCGTTCGTCAAAGAAGCAACTTAGTTTTACCTCTTCTCTTCCTCTTCCGTTTCTCTCCGGTGCCATCTGTCATGCCCAATATGCGACCCTATCCAAAAGGAACTCGAAGGTCCCACCAAGGATAGACCCGCATATTGAAACGCTTTTGCAAGGTGGATATCATTACATCAACATTACATAAAAGATGGGGATACATACAAAAGACATACAATGCCACACGAATACAACATCATCTTACATAAGAGCACCATCCGACTACGGATGAAACACAAATAGAAACTCAAACGACATCCACCCTGCTAGCCCAGGCTGCCGACCTGGAACCTATTCCCTGATCAAAGAAGAAGCAGAAGAAGAACTCCAAAACAAGCAAACATCGCTCTCGCGTCATGATCATCGCATAACCTGCACCTACAACTGTTGTTGTTGTAATCTGTGAGCCACGAGGACTCAGCAATCCCATTACCATCGGTTTCAAGACTAGCAAAGCTTAATAGGAAAGGAAGGGGTAAAGTGGTGAGGTTGCAGCAGCGACTAAGCATATATGGTGGCTAACATAAGCAAATAAGAGCGAGAAGAGAGCAAGCGGAACGGTCGTGAAGCTAGCAATGATCAAGAAGTGATCCTGTACTCCTACTTACGTCAAACATAACCCAGAAACCGTTTTCACTTCCCGGACTCCGCCAAAAAGAGACCATCATGGCTACACACGCGGTTGATGCGTTTTAATTCGGATCTGGTGTCAAGTTATCTACAACCGGACATTAACAAATTCCCATCTGCCACATAACCGCGGGCACGGCTTCCGAAAGTTTATACCCTGTAGGGGTGTCCCAACTTAGCCCATGATAAGCTCTCGCGATCAATGAAGGATATACCTTCTCCCAGGAAGACCCGATCAGACTCGGAATCCCGGTTTACAAGACATTTCGACAATGGTAAAACAAGACCAGCAAAGCCGCCCGATGCGCCGACAATCCCGATAGGAGCTGCACATATCTCGTTCTCAGGGCAACACCGGATAGGTCAGCCTACGAGTAAAACCAACCCTCGAGTTGCCCCGAGGTGGCCCTACAGTCTGCCCGGTTCGGACCAACACTTAGACAAGCATTGGCCCGGCGGGGGGGGATAAAACAAAGATGACCCTCAAGAGAGCGACTCCTAAGGGAAAAGTAGGTGGTGGTGAGGCAAATGGTAAAACCAAAGTTGGGCCTTGCTGGAGGAGTTTTGTTCAAAGAGAACTGTCAAGGGGGTCCCATAAATCACCCAACCGCGTCAGGGACGCAAAATCCGGGAACATAATACTGATATGATGGAAACTAGGGCGGCAAGAGTGGAACAAAACACCAGGCATAAGGCCGAGTCTTCCACCCTTTACCAAGTATATAGATGCATTAATTAAATAAGAGATATTGTGATATCCCAACATAATCCTGTCCACCATGGAGCAATCTTCAAACGTCACCTGCAACTAACAACGCTACAAGAGGGGCTGAGCAAAGCGGTAACATAGTCAAGCAACGGTTTGCTAGGAAGGGTGAAAAAGGTTAGAGACTGACATGGCAATTTGGGAGGCTTGAAGAACAAGTGATAGGTAGCGCAGCAAAGCAATAGAACGAAGCAACTAGCATTGAAATGATAGTAGTGAGAACCAGGGTAGCGTTCATCTTTCCTGAAATCCCGCTAGTAAGAAGAACGAGTCCATGAAGAAGATGAAGCCATGAAGACGAACCAAGCGTAGACGAACGAATCCTCACGATCGCAACAAAACGGGAACTATCGAGAAGAAGCACACAACATAGTAAACACACCACACATGAACAAGGCATTATGCTCAACCAAGCATGATGCATGACAAAGGCTACATGAAGCTACTCATGGCAAGAGATGATGCAAACAAAAGCAACACATCAAAGGAAGTTAAATGAGGCCGGGAACAACATATAACAAATCCGTAAGTCCTCATATGCAAATTTCACAGTTGGTCCAGATCTGAAGAAACCTTAAGTTGAAGTTGTTAAACAGCAAGTTAAAGATCACCAAGAGGATCTACACGAAATTCTAGTCAAGTTACATATAAAGATCATTTAGTTCGGAGCTACGGCCTAGAAGATATGAGCAAAACAAGTTAAACATGGCATTGATGCAAAATGCATACAAACATCAAGAAAACACCTCAAAACAAGGATGCAACATGATAATATGAAACTTCATGCAAAGTCAAGCAAGTTTCATATAGAGCACACTCAAAACAGAGGAACGGTGCAACACACACTATACAAGATATGACAACAATCTGTCCAAAACAGCAACTAGGCATATTGCAAGCATCAAAACAATATGCTACAGCACCTCAATATGAAAACAAAAGGCATGGGCATGAAGTACAGGTAAAGCATGACAAAACATGAACACTGAGCTATCTCCAGAAACTACTAGAACATGCTCAAAAGGACATGACAAGATTGCAAATAATAACAGTTTCAGACTTGGCAGAAAATAACATCAGGTTGCAATGTTTAGAGCTATCAAACAACATGTTACAGAAACTTAACATGGAAAACAAAGGCATGGCATGAATATACTAATTGCATAAAACAAAAGTCCCTTACTGACCATGAGCCAAAAAGGATCAGAAGATAAGATGGCACCCATGTAAACATGACAAATTATATGACAGATTCATACATGGCAGGAACAATAATAAGTAGGCATATTGGTGAGCTTGTACCACTCACCACAGAGCAACACATGGCATGAAAAGGCAACCAGCAGTAATAAGACATGTTTATGAAGCTAAGCATGGCAAGAGAAAGTTCATAGCATGCTTGGATCACTAACAACAATCATGGCAACATTGAACTTAATGTTAACAGGCTGACAACAATTTATTTAGCAAATTGAGAGCAAGATTAAAACAAGCTACAGCAGGCCATAAATTCAACCAGGAGCATGGATGGATAGAGCATGACATGTATAACAAAACATCCTTAGTGAACATCCCCAGATCATGCATAGAATGACTTGTGGGAGCAGGTTTACATAGCATCACGAAATAACAGAATCAGCCTAGCAAAACAGCAACAACAAGTACCCTACTTCACGAGCTCGATGCACTCAGTACACTACTCACAAAAATACATGCATGGCACCACTTTAAAGATGGCATGATGTACTTCAAAACACATGTAGAGCTCATGCTCATAGGATGCACACACAAAATGCAACAAAATAACAAATCATCAAGTTATAATAGTTTCAGCAGATTAACATCATATAGCACTCTTGCAACGATGATTCAGGCATCAAGATGGACTCAAACAAACATGACACAATGGAATAAAATGAAGAGCATCTCATAATGAACATTTTGACATATCATATGCATGAAACAGAGCTACAATTGCAGAGATATGGCATGATGAATAAGGCACCAAAATATGCAACAATTTCGGGACTTACTGAAATCTCGGGGTCAACCTTCGATCTGCACGGATATCGATGCGGCGGGGGATCTCGCCGAAACTTCACCGGAGTTGGAGGAGAGGCGGCCGGCGAGGTCGGGGAAGCTTCCCGGAGGAGGGGACGGCTGGATCCGGCCCTCCCGTGGCCGGATCTGGCCGGGGGCGAAGTAGAGGAGGCGCGGGGGCGAGGGGCGGCGAACTCCGGCCGGCGCGCAGGGCCGCGGCGAGGACGGTGCCGGCGGAGCAGCGCGGCTCCGGCCGGGGGCGGCGTGGCGAAGTCGCCGGCCTGCGTGGGACGGAGACGGCGGCGGGACGGCTCGGGCACGCGGGACGACGGCGGGATCCGGCGAAGCGGGGCGCCGCGACGGTGGGCGGCGGCGACCGCGGGAGGCAGGGGGCCTCGGGCACGGGCGGTGGGGCATGTGGGCCGGGAGGGCCCCTCGCGGGCCTGGCGGGCCGGCGGCGGTGGGCGCGGAGGAGAGAGAGGGAGGCGCGGGCTGAGGGCGACGTGGCACCACGCCACTGCCCGGGAGGGACGATGGGTATACGTGGCAGCGCTGGATTGGCCGGAGCGAGGTTTCTGGCAGACATGTTCGGCGCGGATGGACATGTCCGGCGGCGCGAGGAGGAAGACTGCTAGGGTTTGGACCGGGAATTTCAGGGGGAGAGGCATATTTATAGATTCTGGGAGTTAGGAGAGTCCAAATGAGGAGTGGTTTTCGGCCACACGATCGTGATCGAACGACCAAGAGCATGAAGGGGTTAGGATGGGTTAGTGGGCCACTTTGGAGGGGTGTTGGGCTGCAACACACACGAGGCCTTTTCGGTCCCTCGGTTAACAATTGGAGTATCAAACGACCTCCAAATGGCACGAAACTTGACAGGCGGTCTACCGGTGCTATACCAAGGCCGCTTGGCAAACCTCGGGCCATTCCGAGTTAGTTTAACACCTGCACATGAAAAGAGGCAAAAGGGGGCGTCAGGTGACATAGGAGTGCCGGATTGCAAAACGGTCAACGGGGAAAATGCTCGGATGCAAGAAACGAACACGTATGCAAAATGAAATGCACATGATGACATGATAAAATGCAACACACAAGCAAATGACATGGCTACAATGGCGAATAACTGGCAGGCACCTGGCGCATCGAATCCGGGGCGTTACAACACTCCTCCACGAGCAAGAGATCTTGTCCCGAGATCTTAGGACCGAGACGGAAGGGAGAAAGGGATGAGGTGAAGCAAAACCTCCAGAGAAGAAGCAAAGAATCGAGAGCACTAGAGAAGAAGAGAGGAATGACGAGAATGACGAGAATCAAAAGCTCACGGAATCAGATAGACTATGAAGCCACTCCGGTTAGAATGAGATAAGAAACGAATAAGACTGAAAGGATTTAGGCAGCACTCCGGCTGAAAATGAAAGGAATAGAACATGAACTAGAGAGGATAGAATGATACTTGATGAAGACATGACACAAAACCTCCGGAAAGAATTGAAAGGGTTGAATGGAAAGAACGGAGAAGAAAATGACAACTTTTGCCATGAATGAAATTGAAAGCATCTTTAGAAGGAAGGTTTAAATGGAGTTGTTGAGAAAATCAACAACGAAAAGAATAAGCTTGTTGTGGTCTTATAGGTAACATCTCAAGATCATAAGGTGATAACCGGCCACAAACAGAAATGATTGGATAGCTTAGAAGAACGAAGGAATGCAAAACTCCACTTCAAAAGAATATGGAGAATTAATTGCACTTCGAGATGCAAGAAGAAAAGATACTTGAACTCCTCCAACAAAATCTTGATGACCTCTTGAAGAATGAATTGAATCATGAAGAACCACCGTGAAGTACTCCGGTAAACAAAAAGGACAATGAGATAGAATAAAGGATAAAAGATGAAAGAATAAAGATTCAAGCCTTGCGGTGATTTAGATGGAGGTTCCGACAAGATGGCCGAGGAAATTTGAACTCCCGAAAAGAAAAGATGAAAACACTTGGACCTAGAATTTATTCCTCATGAACAAACTCCGAAGGAAGGGATTACTCACTTGGATGAAATAAGAATAAGATTTATTGTATGCTTAACCTTCATCAAATTAAATTGATGACAAGCAATGGATTTTGCATATTACTTATTCTTGTTGAAAAGAATTGAGAAGTGACATATCACAAACTTGAGAAGGTCTTCCTGAACCACCGGTAGGATTCGAAAGAACGAGTGGATTAAAATGATAATCAAGGAAAAAGAATCTTGAACGAACCATCGTAAGAATTTGGAAATGACTGATGAAAGATACTGAATCACCGGGAAGAATTAGAAAAACAAATATGCTTGAGGGGATTTAGATACAAGGGAACTAGAAGAACTCGAGCTGATTGAAGAACATTTGAACGAAGCACCGGAAGAATATTGAGACGAGTGAAGGGGCACGGATACAGAATAATTGGAGAACGAATTTGACAACTTAGAGCGAAGAAATATTCCGAAAGGATGGCCTCCGGGTGATCTAGAGAGAAAGCAACTCCTGAAATGCTCCGGATGGATGAAAAGAATTTGCATGACTAGAAAACAATTTGAGAGGATAACATCAAGCTAGCACCATGAATCTTTGGGAGAACGGGCAAGATTGAGAGGAAAACACTTCTTCGGTCTTCAAATGACGACGGGAAACACCACCAAAATTACTGAGATACTCTGGAAGAATGAAAAACAAAGAGGTTGAGCCAACAATGAAAAGAGTTTGAAAATGATCTTGGAAAAGATCTGACTAATGAAATCCACTCTTACGTCACACTTGAAAAGAGGGAAAATAACTCTGGGGGATTCAGAAGATTCAGGTAAGATCCTGGGAAAAGACCTGTGGGTTAGGGCCCACTAAAAGAAAACACCGTTGGAAAGGGATGATGAACAGATAGATGATGCACCGGAACAATTGAAGTATTTGAATGAGGTGACAACCTCGAATTAATTCGAACATAGACGAATCTCCTGAGATGTCTTCCGAACTCCGGAATGATTGAATGGCGAGAGGCGAATGAGCAAGGAGAACACTTGATCCTAGAAAAGAATGTGATCACCCGGAAAAAAAACTTGAATTGAGTGCACCGGAAAAGAGATGAAGAATGTCAAACAAAACGAGAATTCACCGGTTGAGATAATTTACGAAAGACTGAAGAGGCTCCGCACAAATGAAATTGATGGTCGAAAGAGACTCAGACTCCGGGAAGAAAAAAGGTGGGAGGGCGGGAAAACAAAGGCAACTTGGAAGGGGAACCGACGAATATCTTGAAGAGAAAACACCGGTTGAAAGAATGCAAGGCTTCGTACGAGTAGGATGGATACTCGATTACGGACTCCGGCTCTAAGAAGGAAAAGGGTGGGCGGGTGGGAAAATAAAACAACTGAGGATTGAACTTGCAAAAATGGAGAGGGTCGAATCACCTTGACGAGAAATGCACCGAATGAAAAGAGTTGAGAACCAATGATCGGAAAACCAACCGCGTGATCCTAAAGAATGTTTGAAAGGGAAGAGGAGTAATTCAAAACACCTACGTCAAGATTCCTCACCAGAGTGACGAAGGGGCTGAGGAGTAAAAAGAATTCCTACTCTCTGATATAACTAGACTCAGAAAACAGTTTTTTTCTAGACTCAACAACAGCCAAATTACACGATCAATCAAGGGGGCTCCTAGGGTCGGTCGAGGCTCTAATACCAACTTGTCATGCCCAATATGCGACCCTATCCAAAAGGAACTCGAAGGTCCCACCAAGGATAGACCCGCATATTGAAACGCTTTTGCAAGGTGGATATCATTACATCAACATTACATAAAAGATGGGGATACATACAAAAGACATACAATGCCACACGAATACAACATCATCTTACATAAGAGCACCATCCGACTACGGATGAAACACAAACAAAAACTCAAACGACATCCACCCTGCTAGCCCAGGCTGCCGACCTGGAACCTATCCCCTGATCAAAGAAGAAGCAGAAGAAGAACTCCAAAACAAGCAAACATCGCTCTCGCGTCATGATCATCGCATAACCTGCACCTGCAACTATTGTTGTTGTAATCTGTGAGCCACGAGAACTCAGCAATCCCATTACCATGGGTTTCAAGACTAGCAAAGCTTAATAGGAAAGGAAGGGGTAAAGTGGTGAGGTTGCAGGAGCGACTAAGCATATATGGTGGCTAACATACGCAAATAAGAGCGAGAAGAGAGCAAGAAGAACGGTCGTGAAGCTAGCAATGATCAAGAAGTGATCCCGAACTCCTACTTACGTCAAACATAACCTAGAAACCGTGTTCACTTCCCGGACTCCGCCGAAAAGAGACCATCACGGCTACACACGCGGTTGATGCGTTTTAATTCGGATCTGGTGTCAAGTTATCTACAACCGGACATTAACAAATTCCCATCTGCCACATAACATCGGGCACGGCTTTCAAAAGTTTATACCCTGCAGGGGTGTCCCAACTTAGCCCATGATAAGCTCTCGCGATCAACAAAGGATATACCTTCTCCTAGGAAGACCCGATCAGACTCGGAATCCTGGTTTACAAGACATTTCGACAATGGTAAAACAAGACCAGCAAAGCCGCCCGATGCGCAGACAATCCCGATAGGAGCTGCACATATCTCGTTCTCAAGGCAACACCGGATAGGTCAGCCTACGAGTAAAACCAACCCTCGAGTTGCCCCGAGGTGGCCCTGCAGTCTGCCCGGTTCGGACCAACACTTAGACAAGCATTGGCCCGGGGGGTGGCTAAAACAAAGATGACCCTCGAGAGAGCGACTCCCAAGGGAAAAGTAGGTGGTGGTGAGGCAAATGGTAAAACCAAGGTTGGGCCTTGCTGGACGAGTTTCATTCAAAGCGAATTGTCAAGGGGGTCCCATAAATCACCCAACCTCGTTAGGGACACAAAATCCGGGAACAGAATACCGATATGACGGAAACTAGGGCAGCAAGAGTGGAACAAAACACCAGGCATAAGGCCGAGTCTTCCACCCTTTACCAAGTATATAGATGCATTAATTAAATAAGAGATATTGTGATATCCCAACATAATCCTGTCCACCATGGAGCAATCTTCAAACTTCACCTGCAACTAACAATGCTATAAGAGGGGCTGAGAAAGCGGTAACATAGCCAAGCAACGGTTTGCTAGTAAGGGTGAAAAGGTTAGAGGCTGACATGGCAATTTGGGAGGCTTGAAGAACAAGTGATAGGTAGCGCAGCAAAGCGATAGAACAAAGCAACTAGCATAGCAATGATAGTAGTGAGATCCAGGGTAGCGGTCATCTTGCCTGAAATCCCGCTAGGAAGAAGAACGAGTCCATGAAGAAGATGAAGCCATGAAGACGAACCAAGCATAGACGAACGAATCCTCACGACCGCAACGAAACAGGAAATATCGAGAAGAAGCACACAACATAGTAAACACACCACACATGAACAAGGCATGATGCTCAACCAATCATGATGCATGACAAAGGATACATGAAGCTACTCATGGCAAGATATGATGCAAACAAGAGCAACACATCAAAGCAAGTTAAATGAGGCCGGAAACAACATATAACAAATCCGGTAAGTCCTCATATGCAAATTTCAAAGTTGGTCCAGATCTGAAAAAACCTTAAGTTGAAGTTGTTAAACAGCAAGTTAAAGAGCACCAAGAGGATCTACACGAAATTCTAGTCAAGTTACATATAAAGATCATTTAGTTCGGAGCTACGGCCTAGAAGATATGAGCAAAACAAGTTAAACATGGCATTGATGCAAAATGCATACAAACATCAAGCAAACACTTCAAAACAAGGATGCAACATGATAATATGAAATTTCATGCAAAATCAAGCAAGTTTCATATAGAGCACACTCAAAACAGAACAACGGTGCAACACACACACACTATACAAGATATGACAACAATCTGTCCAAAACAGCAACTAGGCATATTGCAAGCATCAAAACAATATGCTACAGCACC
Source organism: Triticum aestivum (assembly GCF_018294505.1). Taxonomy (NCBI): domain Eukaryota; kingdom Viridiplantae; phylum Streptophyta; class Magnoliopsida; order Poales; family Poaceae; genus Triticum; species Triticum aestivum. The sequence goes on from NC_057804.1 coordinate 238,508,453, forward strand.
TCAATATGAAAACAAAAGGCATGGGCATGAATTACAGGTAAATCATAACAAAACATGAACACTGAGTTACCTCCAGAAACTACTAGAACATGCTCAAAAGGACATGACAAGATTGCAAATAATAACAGTTTTAGACTTGGCAGAAAATAACATCAGGTTGCAATCTTTAGAGCTATCAAACAACATGTTACAGAAACTTAACATGGAAAACAAAGGCATGGCATGAATCTAGTAATTGCATAGAACAAAAGTCCCTTACTGACCATGAGCCAAAAAGGATTAGAAGATAAGATGGCACCCATGTAAACATGGCAAATTATATGACAGATTCATACATGGCAGGAACAACAATAAGTAGGCATGTTGGTGAGCTTGTACCACTCACCATAGAGCAATACATGGCATGACAAGGCAACCAGAAGTAAGAATCCATGTTTATGAAGCTAAGCATGGCAAGAGAAAGTTCATAGCATGCTTGGATCACTAACAACAATCATGGCAACATTGAACTTAATGTTAACAAGCTGACAGCAATATTATTTAGCAACTTGAGAGCAAGATTACAACAAGCTACAGCAGGCCATAAATGCAACCAGGAGCATGGATGGATCGAGCATGACATGTATAACAAAACATCCTTAGTGAACATCTGCAGATCATGCATAGAATGACTTGTGGGAGTAGGTTTACATAGCATCACGAAATAACAGAATCAGCCTAGCAAAACAGCAACAACAAGTACCCTACTTCACGAGCTCGATGCACTCAGTACAATACTCACAAAAATACATGGATGGCACCACTGTGAAGTTGGCATGATGTAGTTCAAAACACATGTAGAGCTTATGCTCATAGGATGCACACACAAAATGCAATAAAATAACAAATCATCAAGCTATAACAGTTTCAGCAGATTAACATCATATAGCACTCTTGCATGGATGATTCAGGCATCAAGATGGACTCAAACAAACATGACACAATGGAATAAAATGAAGAGCATCTCATAATGAACATTTTGACATATCATATGCATGAATCGGAGCTACAATTGCAGAGATATGGTATGATGAATAAGGCACCAAAATATGCAACAATTTCGGGACTTAGTGAAATATCGGGGTCAACCTTCGATCTGCACGGATATCAATGCGGCGGCGGATCTTGCCGGAACTTCACCGAAGTTGGAGGAGAGGCGGCCGACGAGGTCGGGGAAGCTCGCCAGAGGGGGGGACGGCTGGATCCGGCCCTCCCGTGGCCGGATCTGGCCAGGGGCGAAGGAGAGGAGGCGCGGGGGAGGGGCGGCGAACTCCGGCCGTCGCGCGGGGCCGCGACTAGGACGGCGCCGGCGGGGAGCTGCGGGGGCAGAGCGGCGCGGCTCCGGCCGGGGGCGGCGCGGTGAAGTCGCCGGCCGTTGCGGGACGGCTCGGCGCGCGGGACGACGGCGGGATCCAGTGAAGCGGGGCGCCGCGGCGGCGAGCCACGGCGGCCGCGGCCGGCGCGGGAGGCGGGGGGCCTCGAGCGCGGGCGGCGGGGAACGCGGGCCGGGAGGGCCCCGCGCGGGCCTGGCGGGCCGGCGGCGGCGGGCGCGGAGGAGAGAGAGGGAGGCGCGGGCTGAGGGCGACGTGGCGTGACGCCACTGGCCGGGAGCGGCGGTGGGGAGACGTGGCAGCGCTGGATTGGCCGGAGCGAGGTGTCCAGCGGACATGTCCGGCACGGATGGAATTGTCCGGCGGCATGAGGAGGAAAACTGCTAGGGTTTGGACCGGGAATTTCGGGGGGAGAGGCATACTTATAGATTCTAGGAGTTAGGAGAGTCCAAATGAGGAGCGGTTTTCCGCCACGCGGTCGTGATTGAACGACCGAGAGCATGAAGGGGTTAGGATGGGTTAGTGGGCCACTTTGGAGGGGTGTTGTGCTGCAACACACATGAGGCCTTTTCGGTCCCTCGGTTAACCGTTGGAGTATCAAACGACCTCCAAATGGCACGAAACTTGACAGGCGGTCTACCGGTGCTATACCAAGCCCGCCTGGTAAACCTCGGGCCATTCCGAGAAAGTTTAACACCCGCACATGAAAAGAGGCAAAAGGGGGCGTCGGGTGACATAGGAGTGCCGGATTGCAAAACGGTCATCGGGTAAAATGCTCGGATGCAAGAAACAAACATGTATGCAAAATGAAATGCACATGATGACATGATAAAATGCAACACGCAAGCAAATGACATGGCAACAATGGCGAATAACTTGCAGGCACCTGGCGCATCGAATCCGGGGCGTTACACCATCCTAGATCTCGGCACGAGATCCTCTCGTAGTGGTGGAGTGTTGTAACGCCCCGGATGTAACTTTCCATGATTGTAACTCCAACTCTTGCCATTTCCAGCTATGTGATATGTTATTTCCTCCGTGGTTGGGTTTTTTTCTTTTGTTTTGCATTTTGTTCATGTCATGCATCTCAACTCATGTCATCATCCGCATTGCATGCAGTATATTCGGCCCTGTTATGTTTTTTTTACCTTCTGCAATTTTGTCTATTATCCAGAGAACTGCAGTTTTACAGAAAAACCCTCAAGCATCATGCATATAATAACTCCACAACCGTGCATCATATGTAAATAATTTATACATGTAAAATGCTTAGAATTTTGTGTAGATTAATAATTTTCCACATTCATCCATGTTTAAAATGCTTAAAATGATGTTTGCATTTAATTTGGTAAATGCCATGCTAAAATGCTTTATTTCATAACTAAATAATCGTAGCTCTGAATTTAATAAACTTTATATGCCAATGGGGTGGAAAAATGCCTAGTTTAACTTGGTGCACTTACTTTGCATGTTTAAAAAAGCTAAAATTATGTAATAGGCAGAACAGTAGCTAATTCAAAATATGGACATGAGGATTTTTCAGAATTGTTGTTTGTTGTTTCCGGCCTCATTTAAACTTGCCTAACTATTTAGTTTACTTATGCTTCCCCCCTTGCCATGTTTAAAAACAATTAATGTTGTTGGGTACATAAATGAGAGTGAACTAAATAAATGGATGTGGTGTTTCGTCAATATGCAACTCATGGCATATTGAGCTCCACTTAATTTGTAGTATTGTTTGTTGCACTTTGCCATGCCATGCCTCTTTAAACCGGACATGCATCATACTTGTTTGTGCATCATGCCATGTTTATGTGATGGTTGTTTACCATGTTGTTTGCTTCTTTCCGGTTTGCTTCTCTCGTTAGCTTCGGTTTCGTTCCGTCGTTGTGAGGATTCGTTCGACTACCTCTATTTGTCTTCTTCATGGATTCGGTCTTCTTCCTTGCGGGATTTCAGGCAAGATGACCATTACCCTCGATATCACTTCTATCTTTGCTTGCTAGTTGCATTGTTCTATCGCTATGTTGTGCTACCTATCACTTGTTTTCCATGCCTCCCATATTGCCATGTCAAGCTTCTAACCCACCTTTCCTAGCAAACCGTTGTTTGGCTAAGTTACCGCTTTTGCTCAGCCCTTCTTATAGCATTGTTAGTTGCAGGTGAAGTTGAAGATTGCTCCATGAGGGACAGGATTATATTGGGATATCATAATATCTCTTATTTATTTAATGCACCTATATACTTGGTAAATGGTGGAAGGCTCGGCCTTATGCCTGGTGTTTTGTTCCACTGTTGCCGCCCTAGTTTCCGTCATACCGGTTTTATGTTCCTTGATTTTTGTTCCTTAAGCGGTTGGGTGATTTATGGGACCCCCTTGACAGTTTGCTTTGAAAAAACTCCTCCAGCAAGGCCAAACCTTGGTTTTACATTTGCCTAACAACCTATTACCCTTCCCTTGGGTCGGCCAACTCAAGGGTCATCTTCATTTTAAGCCCCCCGGGCCAGTGCTTCTCTAAGTGTTGGTTCGAACCGGGCAGCCTGCGGGGCCACCTTGGGGCAACTTGAGGGTTGGTTTTACTCGTAGCTTGACCTATCCGGTGTGTCCTGAGAACGAGATACATGCGACTCCTATTGGGATTGTCGACACATCGGGTGGCTTTGCTGGTCTTGTTTTACAATTGTCGAAATATCTTGTAAACCGGGATTCCGAGACTGATCGGGTCTTCCTAGGAGAAGGAATATCCTTCATTGATCGTGAGAGCTTGTGATGGGCTAAGTTGGGACACCCCTGCAGGGTATAAACTTTCGAGAGTCATGCCCGCGGTTATGTGGCAGATGGGAATTTGTTAATATCCAGTTGTAGAGAACTTGACAATTGTCTTAATTAAAATGCATCAACCGCGTGTGTAGCCGTGGTGCTCTCTTTTTGGCGGAGTCCAGGAAGTGAACACGGTCTTGGTGTTATGATTGTGCGTAAGCAGTTTCAGGATCACTTCTTGATCACTTATAGCTTCTCGATCGTTCTGTTGCTTCTCTTCTCGCTCTTATTTGCGTATGTTAGCCACCATATTTGCTTAGTGCTTGCTGCAACTCCACCTCATTACCACTTCCTACTTATAAGCTTAAATAGTCTTGATATCGCGGGTTTTGAGATGGCTGAGTCCTCGTGACTCATCAGATACTATCACAATAGTTGCAGGTGCCGATGATACCAGTGCAGGTGATGCAACCGAGCTCAGATGGGAGCTCAGCGAAGATCGTGGTCGTTGCTATGTTTATTTTCATGTTGATCAGTAGTGGAGCTCAGTTGGGATGATCAGGGATCTAGCAGTTGGGTTATCTTCGTTTCTTCTAGCTTCGTCCATAGTCGGACTATGTGTGTGCTTTGAATGACGCATGAATTATATGTTCTTTGTGTGAAGTGGCAATTGTAAGCCAACTCTTTATCCCATTCTTGTTCATTACATGGGATTGTGTGAAGATGACCCTTCTTGCGACAAAACCACCATGCGGTTATGACTCTAAGTCGCACCTCGACACGTGAGAGATATAGCCGCATCGTGGGTGTTACGAAGATATTGATAACTGATGGTCGTGAAGTAAATGAGAAGGGTGCATGTCTCAAAATGTCATTTATCTCTGTTTTAAAAACATGAGCTCTGGCACCTCTGCAAATCACTTCTTCCATCTGCGAAGGGACTATCTATTTACTTTTATGTTGTGTCATCACCTTCTCAAATAAGCGCCAGAACCTGAGAGCACTCCTGTCATGCTGATACATTGTGTGTAGCTAATGTTGGGTGCATCATGATTGGATCTTTACCATGAATTAAAATATTTAGTCGTTGCTTCAACTTTGGGGGTGCTCTGCATTTATGTTTTGCGGTCTCAGAAAGGGCTAGCAAGATACCACTATTGTCATATTATATCATGGTTGTTTTGACAACGTGTTGCTATTTGAGATATCGTATTATTGCTCTCTAGTTGATTATGTCATTGATATGAGTTAATATAATTTTTTAAGAGTTATTGTCGACATGGTTAGTTATAATCCTTGCTGAAAACCTGGGTACTGTTTATGCTTATTTATGAAACAAGAGCAAAAGAGTTTGTAAAAGTTTTTCTTTCTCACTTTTAGTTTATCAACTGAATTTCTTGAGGACAAGCAAAGGTTTAAGCTTGGGGGAGTTGATACGTCTCCAACGTATCTACTTTTCCTAATGCTTTTCCTCTTGTTTTGGACTCTAATTTGCATGATTTGAATGAAACTAACCCTGGACTGATGTTGTTTTCAGGACAACTACCATGATGTTATTTTTTGTGCAGAAATAAAAGTTCTCGGAATGGAACGAAACTTTGCGAGGATTTTTTATATGAAATAAGAAAATTTCAGGAGCCATGATGGACCTGAGGGGGGCACCTGGGTGGGCACAACCCACCAGGGCGCGCCCAGGTGGTTGCTACCCACCTAGTGGCCATGTTGAACCTCAAACCGACGTTATAAAATCCCATATTTCCTGAAAAAATCAGGGAGAAAGAATTATCATGTTTCACGAGACGGAGCCGCTTCCAAGCCCTGTTCTTCCTCGGGAGGGCAGATCTGGAGTCAGTTTGGGGCTCCGGAGAGGGGGATCTTCGATCGTCGTCATCACCAACACTTCTCCATCGCCAATTCCATGATGCTCCCCACCGGGAGTGGGTAATTCCTTCGTAGGCTCGCTAGTCGGTGAGGAGTTGGATGAGATTCATCATGTAATCGAGTTAGTTTTGTTAGGGCTTGATCCCTAGTATCCACTATGTTCTGAGATTCATGTTGCTATGACTTTGCCATGCTTAATGCTTATCACTTTGGGCCCGGGTGCCATGATTTCAGATCTGAACTGTTTATGTTATCACCATTATATCCATGTTCTACATCTGATCTTGCAAGTTATAATCACCTACTACGTGTTATGATCTGGCAACCCCAGAGTGACAATAGTTGGGACCACTCCCGGTGATGACCGTAGTTTGAGGAGTTCATGTATTCACCATGTGCTAATGCTTTGTTCCAGTTCTCTATTAAAAGGAGGCCTTAATATCCCTTAGTTTCCAATAGGAACCCGCTACCACGGGAGGGTAGGACAAAAGATGTCATGCAAGTTCTTTCCATAAGTATGTATGACTATTTACGGAATACATGCCCACATTATATTTTTGAACTGGAGCTAGTGCCATATCGCCCTAGGTTATAATTGTCTCATGATGAATATCATCCAATGAGTCACTAATCCAGTGTGGCGCAGTGCCTACGAATTTATCATATATTGTTCTTGCTAAGTTAGTACTGTTGCTACTGCCATAGTTACTGCTATAATATCACTGCTATCACTATTACTGTTACCATTACTATTGCTGCTATCATCAACACTATCATACTTCTGTGCTACTAATCACTTTGCTACAGATAATTAATCTTCAGGTGTGGTTGAATTGACAACTCAGCTTCTAATACCTTCAAATATTCTTTGGCTCCCTTGTGTCAAATCTATAAATTTGGGTTGAATACTCTACCTCGAAAACTGTTGCGATCCCCTATACTTGTGGGTTATCATCGTCAAGGTTACCGTCGAGGTTAGTCATTTGCTGATCAAACTTGTTGAGCGGTCGATGTCGATGATGAAGATGAACAACGGCGATGTCGAAGTCGAACCGTCGCTAAGTAGCCGAAACGCGTTAGGAAACGGAAACCGCAACTGAAATTCTCAAAGACCCAAATGTGTCAAAATTGTGCCGGAGTGCGGAGCGTGTAAGCGATGCTCGTTGCGAAAAGCGGTGGTGGTATGAAAGTGCGTAAGCGAAAATGTGGTATTGAAGTGCGTATGCAGAAGTGGCGGTGGAACGGGTGGTGGTCAAACTGAAAAAATTCAGTTTCGTCAGGGATCATCGAACGTCCGAGGCTGGTCGGACGATCGGTACTCGTCGGGCGTGCGGTGCCTAGGCGACTTCAGGCAAAGGATGAACTCAATGGTTCATGATGGGGATGCAAAATTTGGGAAAAATTGGGCGATTTCGTGTATGAAAAAGGTGGAGATGGGGGGGATAAGCTAGATCCACTTGAGGCAAAGCAAATCCACGGATCAAATCCAACAAAACATCATCACACCAACAAATCATAAAAAAAATTGGGGCTATTCTTGGTGGGAATTTTCGAAATTGGGGAACAACACTACAAAATTAGGCTAGAAAACAAGGGTAGAGGCTCCAAAATAGTGATCAACCAAGGCTCATGATACCAAGATGATATAGGGTAGAACCCTAGATGCCTGATCTTTCATGATTGGAGGGGATCCTATGAAGCACAGGAGGGAAAGCATGAGGGGAAACACGAGAGAAAACACTCAAACCAACAAGATTCGAGTACACATGTGCTAGATCCTGGAAACACAAAGAGATACACAATCCAAATCCAACAAAGAACGATACAAGTGGCGGTAGTTCTTCTCCATGAGTAGGTCTTGAGGGGTCTTCCCGTGATGGGGTCTTGAGTCCGCTTGGGGGATCTTCTACGAAGAGGCCATGGACTCCAATGGAGAAGTAACCAAGTGGATGAGAAAAGCCCTATCTCTCAAATGAGCTTATCCTTTGCTAACCCTAGAAAGAGGGAGGAGAAGGAGTATTTATAGTCTAAGTGGACGAAGCGGTACATGGGCTTCGACCCAACACGCAGTCAACACACAGGCGTCGAACATCCGATGATCACCGGTCGTCCGATGGCCCGCGAGTGTCCGGACGTCCGGTACTTGTCAGAAGTCCGACGTTTCGGCACTGTTCAGGTTGTGTTGGTCGTCCGGCCGGGGTCTGACGTCTGAGACGTCGTCCGGAGGCTTCCATATTTTTGATGTTTTGGCTTGGTGATGGTGGTGTTAGTCGTCCGGTGGTGCTCGACCGTCCGGTCGCTGGGAGGTGTTGGACGTTCGATCGACGTCGATTATCCGGTCGTTGGAGTGTGCGTAGGCTGGGACTTGGCTGGCCAGATGGAGCCTCCAGCTATCAGATGTCCGAGAGGCGTCGGTCGTCCGGTGGCTGGGAGTTTCGGGCAGTCCTTCTTGCTCCTTGTACTTGGTGTCCTCGCCGTCTTGTCCGTTGGGTGCAGCTATTCCGTGGCTTTCCTCCGAACTCCTATTCACACATAGGTTCTCCGCTTGAGTTAGTAGCCATGTCTCATATGTAGAAAGTGGTAGTTTGGAGAGGAGAAAGTTCACCTTATCTTCGATAGCCTTTGCTCGAGATTTTGTCATTGGTCCAAGTGGTGTCGTGGGAGATGTAGGTAGGTGCATGGGGATGACCTTGGTATGCTCCGCATCACCTCTTAAGAACTTGGGGCAATTAATTGGGAAAGAAGACGGAGAACAGAGACGAATGAGGGCGTGATTCAAGGAGCCAACGATGGAATTGTTGTTCGTGCGTGAATTGTTTCCTTCATAATGGGCCAAGCCTGCTTATCTTGTGTACTAGTCTATTTTTCTAGAGATGTATGGGCCCCTGCTAAGGCTGGGCCCAAGGTCGTCGCACTCCTCGCCATGGCCCAGGCTGGCCATGGAGAGAGCACGAGGAGAACGAGCCTTTCTAATCTGCAATGCTGAGTGGTGATGACATTGGACTGCTGGTGTGGCGGCGATGATGTTGTAGTATGGCAGTGGCTCACCTGAAACTGACGTGGCAGCTTACTTAGCCTGTAGTTGGAGTCAAACACCACCTAACACAGGACTTGATGGGCATGAAGACTTTGAGGGACCAAGTTAAAACAATTAGGGGTTGGAACTTGAAATTTGAAATCTAAACTTGGACAAGAGATCATTGTTGAAAGATGGATACCACTCACACCGCATGTAGCGTTTAGAAAAAGTCGAGGATAAGAAAGATTTTGGGGTTCCGACCTAGGTTTAAACACTGGAAGGAGAGCAGCCAAGGAAAAAAGATTCTGGTGTCAATCTATATCAAGAGTGAGTCCTAGAGAATAAGGCGAACAAATGGGCCACTAAGTCAGGCCACAGAACTACCACTATTACCGTTCTGGACCCTTTTTCCTGGTTGAATGGGTTTCACTAGGGAGGCTAAGACATTGCACAATATTTTGCTCTGCTAGACCTGGCTCTAGTAATTTTCTCAGACTCACCTCATAGTGGTCATGCTCTAACTCCGCCCCTGGCCTACAAATTCATCAACATAGCAAATGTAGAAGTTATTTTGAACATGGAGTTTCATCTTTTTAACGGTATATGATCTTTTTGCCATGTTTTCACCGAATATGCTTAAATTTTAATCTTGTGGCATGTCCGCTTGTTGGTGGGATCACAAAAGGAGACATGTCATGTGAAAGTCGCATTGTCGAATTCATTCGGATTCGGTGGGCACAATTCATCAAATATATTTGCACCCTTTTGAGCTCTGTTGGTGTGCTAGCTTATGACACAATTGTGTCGTGGAACTAGAATTTTGACAAAGCTCAGCAAGACAACAACATTTCACGAGCCACAAATTTGCAATGGGAATCCAACTCAGTAGAATATATTGCTACATTGGTGTGCAAATAAAGCAATTAAGTTTCTTTTGTATTGCAAAAGCAAATATATCCCATGCAAGGGTGTCCATTCAGAAGTTAATCAAGATGTTGCACATGCACTTTGGTACATCCTATTTTTGTACCAGATGCTATTTGATTCGTCTTGTGGAAACTTCAATGGGGCCGGTATGTTTTCTTCTTGCTGTTTTACCAGGCAGAGACAATGCTTGCTGACGCAAAACTGACTTGTTGTGGTAAATTGTTTTTTGTCCAAAGGGCTGCAAATTGTTGTTGTATCTTGATGTGTTAATTACTGTAATAAGCAGCCATAGTAGCTATTTTAATTTTTAATTCAGCATCAATTTTTATGAAGAAAAACAAAAATGCATGGCCTCTATGGGGTATCCGGTGATACTGGGGCAACGGTGCTCGGTGATAGTGGGGCAACGGTGCTCCCGTGATACGGGCTACGGCTAGAAGCTGCTGTACTTGTGCGCATTTTTTGAACTACTTGAGGACTTTTATGCAAAAAATGTCCATCTCACGGGATCCTCCAGATCTAAGGTCCAACGCATGAGCTCGCACTGGAGGACCTGATATTTTCCCAGGGTATCTTGCATCTGGATGAGGAGCATTGTTCGAAGAGTTTCTGATTAGGTGGGTTCTCTGCTCACTGATTCTGTACCGAATGTTAGAGCAATTCTAGCAGACTCCACAAAGTTGCAAAGCCGCAAAATTCTGGCGAGTAATACCGGCTCAGTCCAATTTTCTGGCCAGAACATACCCTGTATATTTGCCCGGCCCACAATTTTTTTATCGTGGCCCGCAAACTGCCCCAAGCAGTATATCTACGGGTTCGCTGTGCATTTGCGGGTCGAAACCCTACCCCTCGCGTCCGCGTCTCTCCGCAATTCCCCACTCCTTTCCTCACATTTCACGCCGCCGGTGAGCCCCTTCCGCCTCCATCCACCATCTTGGGCCGCATGTGGAGCTCCGGCCGCGGCTCCGGGAGCAGCTCCGGCGGGGGCGGCGACCCTGTGCGCGAGCGGCGTGTCCGCTCGGACGGCGCGAGAAAGTGTGGGGCGAGGAAGTGGACGAATAGGGGCCTCTCGCCGCCGCCGAGCTTCCTCATCCGCTAGATGGAGGAATACAACCGTCAGCATGGGCGTACGCCCTCCTCGGCCGCGGGCTCGTCCTACGCCACAAGATCTTCCCACGCCGCGAGCTCTTCCTCTTTCGGCGTGTGGCTTCTCCCCATGAAGAGGGAGTGGCCGCAGGAGCCGGAGGAGATCAAGGTCATCGCCATCAAGCAGGAGCCAGAGGAGATCGAGCGCCGAGGTGTCATCAGGCCCGAAGATTTCGTGGCACATTTCAACACGGTCGTAGCCGCCATTCCTGAGTGGAGCTTGCACGAGCAGGCGGAGCGCCGGCACCACGACGACGAGGTCGACGACCTCATCCTCCAGCAGGCGGTCGTGGCCAACCTTGCCACAAAGGAGAAAGATGACGAGTGGCGGTGCATCCGCGAGGAGCAGAGGTCGAAGTTTATCAATCTCGTCCGCTCCGACAAGGACTGAGCTCCTCCACCGTGTTGTCCTCAGCTGGGAGCTCATCCATTTTGGTATATCGACCTCGGCCTCGCTGCCGCAAGATCCACCCTCCCTCTAGTAGTAGTAGAATGTAGTATGTATGATATTGTAGTATGTGATGATGAACTATGAATGATTATGTAGTATGTGATGAACTACTATGGTTGTAATTTCTCCCGTGAAACTTTTTTTTTCAAATTATGCAGTTTCATATACGGTTTCTGTTCAGCCACGCATCTTTTCGACCCGCAAACGAGATCTTCGTCGAACTGCAAACGTTTTTGCAGGTTAGTATTTTGTGGGGTCATCTACAGATGCTCTTATATCCTCATGTTAGATGCAGTTAATGCTGTTTAATTTCTTTTCGTTGTAAATGAGAAAGATACTTGCAGAGGAACAGGAGCAGGAGCTTATTTCTTAGGTGGGGCTTATAGGATCGAATCATTAGTTACTAAGCGCCCACGAAACGAAGGTGATCGAGGCTGTCTATTGAGAGTACAAAACATGTATACGTGCGATTGCACCTAATCAATACATTGAGAATGGCAACATACTATTCCACATGGTATCTGCCTTCCCACGATCCTCCTAACCCTAGCCGCCGTGCTCCTTCTCCATCGCGCCGCTGCCGTGCTGCCCCGCACCTGTCCCCGCAACCCTGCTTCCCTAGCTTTGCGCCCCCTCCCTCCCCACCCTTCTGTGTCGCGCCCGCACCACCCTCTCGCGCCGCACCGCCTCCTTCTTTTCCCTTCCCCACGACCCTAAACCTCCCAACCGCTACACCCTCCACAACAGTAACCCTAGCATGTGCCATGTCTTCCTCCGATCGCAGGAACCCGTTTGCCCCCTCCCTCGGCTCCGATTCAAAGGTCCCCAACGCCACCAACATCCGCGAGGTGCCTCTCTCCGTTCACGTCCCCATCAAACTCTCATTCGACACCCAACTACTATGCGTGGAAGACCTACTTCAGTCTTCTCTTCTGCGAGTACAATCTTCGTGATCATGTGGACGACACCACCGACTTCCTCGCCAAGAACCACGACTCCAACTGGATGGCCATCGATGCCACCCTCATCCAATGGGTCTTCCTTACCGTTTTGCCGGACATCTTCCACACTGTCGTTCGCGACGGGGACGATGCTTACACGGTGTGGACCAAGATCAATGGCCTCTTCACCGACAACAAGCTCCAACGGCCGTCTTCCTACAGCAAGAGTTTTTCGTGTGTCACCAAAATGACTCCACCATTGACGCCTACTGCCTATGCCTCAAGACCCTCTTCGATGAGCTCAAACACATCGTGTTCAAGGTTGGAGATGAGTTTCTTCTCTCCACCCTCACTGTCGGTCTCAATGAGGATTTCGGCAACGCCGCATCCAATCTCACACTCATGGCCACCCTCACTTGTGAGTAGGCAGTGGCCTACCTTCACCTCTAGGAGCGCCAGATGAAGAACCTCCGCACCCGTGCCGTCCACACCGCCCTCACGCCCGGCTTCTCCCGTGGCACTCCCGTGGTGCTGGCCCCTCCTACACCAGTCCAGCAGCTGGCGTGTGCACTAGTGCCCGCGCCGTTCCCTCCTCCACAGCAGCAGCAACACTCCAACAGTAGGAATTGCCGCCGTGGCCGCGACAGACAGCATACCAACGGATGCGGGAGTGGTGGGAACCAGCCCCGGTACAGCAACTAGCAGCCCACACCACCATGGAGCGGTGGCTACAACCCCTGGACATGGGTCATACATGCCTACAGCATGCCCGTGCCACGCCCGCTGGCTCTAGGGATTCTTGGGCCACGTCCACAAGGCCATCAGGCCCTTCTCACCGTCACACCGCAATTGGGCCCTGTCGCTGCGCCCCCCGCCGCCTACAGTGGTTTTGGGTCCGCCGCACCAGCTACACCTGTCGCCGCCTATGGTGGATTTGGGTCTGTCGCGCCAACCGCCCACCTTGGGTTCAGGTCTGTAGCGTATGGACCCCTCGGTGAATCACCCGGCTATCCCGGCCACTCCTAGGATCCGGCGCTGCTAGCGTCCCTCCAGTAGGCCCCTTCTCTAGCGCCTTACTCTGGGGTGGCGACTGGTTCATGGACACTGGTGCCTATGCTCACATGGCTGCTCAGCCGGGTAACCTCCTTTCCGCTTACCCTACTTCCACCTCTTCCCGTATCATTGTATGTAATGGTGCCCGTTTTCCCATCTCTCATGTTTGTTTTACCTTTTTCTGTCATCGCCTAGGTCTTTGTCTCTTAACAACGTCATTATATCTCCATATCTTATTCAGAACTTAGTTTCTATTCGTAATCTCTGTCATGACAATTATGTCACTGTGGAATTTGACGAACTTGGTTTTTCTATTAAGGATGCTTGCACCAGGATGGTTCTTCACCAATGTGAAAGTCCCGGTGATTTATATCCCGTTCAGTCGCCCTCTTCTACTCCTGGTGGTCCACGGGCTCTTTCTGCCGGCGTCGATCTTTGGCATGCTTGCCTTGGACACCCTAGCTCTACTTCGCTTTGTCAAATAATGAGGGGCTTTTCCTTTTTGTGTAATAAAACGGATGATCATACTTGTGAGGCATGTTGTCTAGGCAAACATGTCCGTCTCCCCTTTAGTTCATCAACTACAGTTGCATCTTTTCCCTTTGAATTAATTCATAGTGATGTATGGACCTCCCCAATTCCGAGTAATTCAGGTTTTCTTTATTATCTTGTTATACTTGATGATTACTCACACTTTGTGTGGACATTTCCTCTTCGTAGGAAATCTGATGCTCGCGCTGCGCTTATTGCCTTCTATTCCTATGTGTCCACACAATTTGGTTGCTCCATCCTTGCTCTTCAGACATATAACATGAAACAGTTTGACAACCTCACTATTCGCCACCTTCTTTCTTCTCATGTCAACATTTTTTCTTTAACGTGTCCTTATACCTCACAGCAAAACAGCCAAGCTGAACGCATCCTCCGCACGATCAATGCTTGTGTTTGCACTCTTATTTTTCATGCTCACATGCCTCCAAAGTTTTGGCCTGATGCTCTCGCCACCGCCACCCTTCTTATTTACCTCCGTCCATGTTGCTCCCGCTGGAAGTATGCTCCTCATCATCTCCTCTATGTCACATCACCTTCCTACAATGGTCTTCGAATCTTTGGTTGTCGGTGTTACCCTAGCGTAGCAGCCACCAATCCTCACAAACTCGCTCCGCGTTCCATTCCTTGTGTCTTTCTTGGTTACCCGGCTAACACCAAAGTCTACTGTTATTATGACCCGGTGTCGCATCGTGTCATCACCTCCCGACACATGTACTTTGATGAGCATTGCTTTCCGTTTTCACAGGAATAGGTGGTGTCCGCGTCGTCCCCCGCGGCTGAGGTGGCATCTCCGCCCTCTCTCGCGGCTGCTATTCCGCGGCGCTGGCCTCCTCTGGCCTATGGCGCACTCGTGGACCCCACTGGGACGGGCTATTCTAGCCTCGCGGCCACCTTGGGATCTCCGTCAGTGACGGATCCTACTAACCCCGCGGCCACCGCAGGCTCCCCCTATGGCTCCACTGCTACTGATGGTGCACCTCCCAGCCTCGCGACCGCCGCCTCTTCTAGATCGGCAGCCCCCAATGGCGACGCCACGGTCTCATCACCTAGCTCGGCTACCACCATAGACTCCACCACCATGGTTAGATAGGCTTCGCCGAGTGCTTCATTGCCACCTGTTGCCGGTCCCGTGGGACCCCTCACTCGCGCCCGTGCAGGTGTCTTTCGCCTGAGTTCCCGGTATGCTTCAGATGAGTGTGTCTATGTGGCATCTACCTCTAAGCCTTCACCATTACTGGCCGCTGCGCGAGTGGCCCTCCATGATCCTCGTTGGCTCGTCGTGATGCCAGGGGAGTTTGATGCGCTGCAGCGCAACCGGACTTGGCAGCTTATTCCTTGTCCCGGGCACTCCAACATTATTACCGGGAAGTGGGTGTTCCATCAGAAGCTCCGACCTGATGGCACCCTGGACCGCTACAAGGCACATTGGGTTGTTCGTGGTTTTCGCTAGTGCGCCGATGTCGACTTCACTGACACTTTTTCTCCGGTTGTCAAACCCGGGATGATTCCCATGGTTCTTCAGCTTGCGGTGTCTCGTGCCTGGCCTGTGCATCAGATGGACGTCTCTAACACTTTTCTGCATGGTCATCTTAAGGAGCAGGTCTATTGTCAGCAGCTCATAGGGTTTATCGATGCTGCCTATCCAGGTCATGTGTGCGTGCTTTCACGCTCATTATATGGGCTCAAGCAAGCTCCCCGCACCTAGTACCAGCGCATCACAGTGTTTCTTCACTTTGTTGGCTTAAGCTCTACACGCTTCGATGCTTCAATGTTTGTGTATCACCAGGGAGCCAACACAGCTTACCTGCTTCTCTAGGTCGATGACATCATTTTGACGACATGCACTTTGGACCTTCTTTGATAGCTTTCTAATCATCTCCATGCTGAGTTTGCCATTAAGGACTTGGGTCCTCTGCACTACTTCCTCGGTGTTGAGGTGGTACGTCGTACGAGTGGCTTCTTCCTTCATTAAGAGAAGTATGCTCATGAGCTTATGGACCGTGCTGGGATGCTTAATTGCAAACCTGCCTCGACACCTATTGACACGAAGGCCAAGCTTTCTGCCACTGATGGGTCTCCTACTCCAGATGCCTCGTTTTACCGCTCCATTGTCGGTGCTCTTCAGTATCTTACACTGACCAGACCGGAGTTGTAGTATGCCATCCAGCAGGTGTGTCTTCACTTGCATGCTTACCGCGATGCTCACTGGACTTCGGTGAAGCGGATTCTTTGGTATATCCGCGGCTCCATGGATCTCTGCCCCATGCTTCATGCTTCCACTGCCACCAATATCACGACCTACACTGATGCTGACTGGGTCGGATGCCCTGACACACGTCGTTCCACTTCGGGATATTTTGTGTTACTTGGTCCATCACTTATCTCGTGGTCGTCCAAGCGGCAACCCATGGTCTCCAGCTCCAGTGCTGAGGCTGGGTATCGTGTCGTGGCTAATGTCATCACCAAGTGCTCCTGGCTCTGACAACTTCTTATTGAGCTCTTGTGCCCCGTCGACAAGGCCAAGGTGGTGTACTATGATAATCTGTCTAGTGTCTAGCGCTCCGCCAACCTCGTCCATCATTGCTGCACCAAACATATTGAGCCTGATATTCATTTTGTTTGGCAACAGGTGGCGCTTGGTCGTGTCCTTGTCTTACACGTTCCCACCTCCCAACAATTTGCAGATATCATGACCAAGGGTTTTCCTACAACGTCCTTCATGGAGTTTCAATCCAGTCCTTGTGTCAGCCCTGGTGACGCTGCGACTGCGTGGGGGGGTTGAGGGAGTCCTGGATTAGGGGGTCCTCGGACAGCCGGAGTATATACATGGGCCGGACTGTTAGACTATGAAGATACAAGATAGAAGACTTCGTCATGTGTCCGGATGGGGCTCTCCTTTGCGTGGATGGCAAGCTTGGCGATTCGAATATGTACATTCCTTTCTCTGTAACCGACTTTGTGTAACCCTAGCCCCCTCCGGTGTCTATATAAACCAGAGAGCTTAGTCCGTAGGATAACAATCATAATCTCATAGGCTAGACTTCTAGGGTTTAGCCACTACGATCTCGTGGTAGATCAACTCTTGTAATACTCATATTCATGAAGATTAATCAAGCAAGAAGTAGGGTATTACCTCCATAGAGAGGGCCCGAACCTGGGTAAACATTGTGTCCCCCGCCTCCTGTTACCATTAGCCTTAGACGCACAGTTCGGGACCCCCTACCCGAGATCCGCCGGTTTTGACACCGACATTGGTGCTTTCATTGGGAGTTCCGATGTGACGTCAAAGATAGGCTTGATGGCTCGCCTTGTTATCAAGGACGACATCACCTCCGGGGGAGCCTTGGCCTCAGGCAAAATCCTCTGGCTGGGCGGCTTCACTATGACTGCCAGTTCGGCCGTTGGGCCAACGATGACTTCTCAGGTCATCGAAAATCGCCTCCGCGTTAGCTCAGAATACTCCAACCAGATGGATCCGACGGAGTTGTCATCTTTAAACGAACTCCTGGATCGCATCGCCGCCTTGGGAATTGCTACGAACTACAATCGGATTGGGCTTAAACCCGACCAGGGAGAAATTGAATCTCCACCGATCACCCATCAGATAGTGGTAGTGGAGGAGCAATGCGGTGACTCTTCCTCTATATTTAGGATGAACTATGTTTGGATTTCCGACCTCACGGAGCCGGATACTCGCTCACGGGAAGACGTGCCCCATATTCTGAACCTAGAATCCGACTGCGGGCCGGAAAAATTGGTTGATATCCGGGAGTCTGAACCATTAAGCTCCAAAGTTTCTCAAGCTCCGGATCCCACATTGGGTCACGGTTCGGATTTAAAGCCACCCACCCACCCAGATACAAGCGATCTTATCCACATCAGACATCAGTCCCAGGAAAGGGTCCATCACTTTTGGGCCAGATTCCGCCTTGTCAAGGACAGGATCAAAGACTACCGTGATGAAGATGCGATGTCATTATTCTAAAAAACATTGCACGGACGAGGGAGTCCTTAATGCCATCAACCGCCATCACATATCACACTTCGCTAACTTGGCAACCATAGTACAGAAGTATTGCATAATGGAAAGCGCCTCGCAAAATCAGGCAGCCTCTTGGGAGCCACCGGTTTCCACTAAACCCCTCGTCCAGACCAAAAAGACGCACCCTCGCCGGTCACCTGATCCGATAACAAAAAAATTGAAGCTTGTTATGGCATGCGGAACCATTCTGGAGGGATGGCTCGACCGGCCATGCAAAATACACACAACACTAGATACCGTACCAACCCACATCTTTAGAGCATGTTGGATACTCCGGCAAGTGGCCAAGAGCGGCGAGGATCTCCTCACCAAAAATACCGCAGAGCAACATCCCACGGAAGACAACAACCCTACAGTATTGACAGTCTTCGAGACCTTCACCTCAAACAATAGGCGCAAAAAGGCACTCCATGGCCTTGCTGAAGTCTGCCAAGTCACAGCAATAAACCCCTGGAATGACATGGCCATAACTTTCAATGCCAGTGATGAACCAAAATTCAGAGCAGTTCGGGCACCTGCCGCGTTGGTCCTCAGTCCAATTGTGGATGGCTGTCGGATTACCACAGTGCTCATGGACGGTGGCAGCAGACTAAACCTCATTTACGAGGAAACTCTCAACAAAATGGAAATAGACAGGAGCCGTGTTGACCAAAGTAGCACAACCTTCTGAGGAATTATTCCTAGTCGGGAGGCGCGATGTGCGGGAAAAAATCACAGTCGATGTGGTATTCGGCATGCCGGAGAATTATCGGTCCGAAGAGATAACCTTTCAAGTAGCCCCTTTCAGCAGTGGATATCACGCCCTGTTAGGGCGAGATGCATTTGCAAGCTTCCAAGCTATAACCCATTACGGGTACATGAAGCTCAAGATGCCCGAGCCCAATGGAATCATCAGTCTTGCCAGTGATCCGGACATAGCACTCGGCGCTGAAAACAAAACCGCCGCCTTAGCCCTAGAGGCATTGTCTGAAGCCCTCGCGGCCGAAGAATTAACCGCCTTGTGCTCCACGGTGGATAGGGATGACATGATACTTGATGAGTGATCCAAATCTACCTCCTTTAAACCAGCAGAGGAAATAGTCAAATTCCAGGTCCACCCAACGGACTCCACGAAGACAACATCCATCGGGGTATAGCTGGACCCCATGGTCGATGCCGCACTGCGGGCTTTCCTACGCGAAAATTGGGACATATTCGCATGGCACCCTTCTGATATGCCAGGGATCCCACGCAGGCTGGCCGAACACAGCCTAAACATACTGAAGGGATATAAGCCGGTCAAGCAAACATTATGGTGCTTTTCTGAACCCAAACAACAAGCGATGGGAGAGGAGCTAGCCAAGTTACTTGAGGCCGGATTCATCAGAGAGATAAAACACCCGGACTGGCTAGCAAACCTGGTGATGGTACCGAAGAAGGATAAATCCTGGCGCCTATGTGTCAATTTCAAAGACCTCAACAAGGCTTGCCCTAAGGATCCCTTTCCTCTCCCACACATTGATCAGATTATCGATGCTACTACAGGGCACGACTCACTGTGCTTCCTCGATGGATACTCCGGATACCATCAAATCAAGACGAAGGAATCCGATCAAGCCGCAACGGCATTTATAACCCCATACGAGCCTTTCTGCTTCAACACTATGCCTTTCAGGCTCAAAAACGCCGGTGCCACCTATCAACGCATGATTCAAACATGCCTAGAGAAATAAATCGGCAAGACAGTTGAAGCATATGTGGATGACGTAGTAATCAAAACTAGGCACGTCGAGTCATTAATAGACGATCCGTGTTTCACATTCAACAACCTCCGAACATATGACATCAAGCTCAATCCGGAAAAGTGTGTTTTCAGCATTCCCGCTGGAAAGCTTCTAGGATTCATCGTTTCCAATAGAGGAATTGAGGCAAACCCAGCCAAAATCTGAGCTTTGTCACAGTTGTCTGCGCTAACAGACCTTAAACAAGTCCAAAAACTATTCGGCTGTGTGGCAACTTTAAGCCGCTTTATATCCAGACTAGGAGAAAAGGCGTTGCCACTCTATCACCTTCTCCGACGCACCGGTCACTTCGAGTGGACGGACGCCGCAACGGTCGGACTGGAAGAAATAAAGGCTCTTCTAGCAACCAACCCAATCCTGGCCGCACCGAACGTTGGCGAACCCATGTTATTATACATATCGGCCACACACCAAGTCGTAAGCGCGGTGCTCGTCGTTGAACGAGAGGAGGACGGACACAAATTCCTGCTTCAGAAGCCGGTATACTACGTATCCACCATCGTCACAACATGCAAATCCCGGTACCCTCATTACCAAAAAATAGCATACGCGGTCTTCTTGGCATCCCGAAAGCTATGACACTACTTTCAAGAGTGATCAATAATGGTGGCCACCGAAGTACCACTCAATGACATAATAAACAACCGCGACGCTACGGGCCAGATTGCCAAGTGGGACATTGAGCTCCTCCCATTCGACATATCATACAAACCGCGCCGGGCCATTAAATCCCAGGTATTGGCCGACTTCATCGCTGAATGGACAGAGGCCAAACTCCCTAAAGAGTACGACACATATTCCAACTGGGCCATGCACTTCGACGGCTCCAAAATGTTGGCAGGCCTAGGGGCAAGCGTTGTCCTAACATCCCCTACTGGAGACACAGTCCAGTACGTCCTCCAAATATTATTCACAGACTCCAACAATGTAGCCGAATATGAGGCCTTATTGCATGGTCTTCGGATGGCCGTCTCCATGGGCATACAATGCCTAGAAGTGCGCGGGGATTCAGACCTTGCAATATCTCAAATAAATGGAGATTTCGATGCCAAATATCCAAAGATGGTGGCTTACCGTAACGTCGTTCTGAAAATGTCGGCTCGGTTTGAGGGGCTCGAGTTTCACCATGTGGCTCGAGAAAGTAACCAAGCGACGGATGTCCTTGCCCGCATCGGTGCTAAGCGCGACCCTGTCCCACCTAACATCTTCTTGGAAAGGCTTTTCAAGCCATCTATGGTGTGGCAAGGGGAGAGCGGCAACACCAATCCGGATCCGACTACAACCCCAGACTCCAAACACACCGACATCACCGGGGGCTCAGCCATCGAAATCACACCATCAACCCATCTCATCATGGCAGTCCTTGCCCCATGGACCAAACCCTTCTAGGCCTACTTTAATAGGTGAGATCTCCCTGAGGGCCAGAATGAGGCACGCTGCATTGTGCGGCGCTCTAAAGCCTACAAAGTTCACGAGGGAGAACTGTATAAGAAAAGCGCTACCGGAGTACTTCAAAGATATATCTCCGAGGAAGAAGGGTGGCAGCTCTTGGCTGAAATTCATGCCGGTCTCGGTGGTCACCACGCCGCAGCTCGGGCCCTTGTAAGCAAGGCCTTCTGTACAGGTTTCTATTGGCCGACAGCCCTAGTAGAGGCATAGGACCTTGTCCAACATTGCGTCAGATGCCAGCTTTTCGCCAACCAAAGCCATATGCCACCCACCGCTTTATAAACAATCCCCATCACCTGGCCTTTTGCAGTCTGGGGGCTTGATATGGTCGGACCCCTTAAAAGAGGAAGCCATAAGAAAAACTATTTGTTGGTCATGGTGGATAAATTCACTAAGTGGATAGAGGCCAAACCAGTTAAAAGGGCCGAAGCCGGGCCAGTGATAGACTTTATATCTGTTGTTGTGCACCGTTATGGTGTTCCGCACAGCATCATCACCGACAATGGCTCCAATTTCACATCCGATGAGGTGAAAGCCTGGTGTGCTAATATGGGCATGAAGCTCGACTACGCCTCCGTCTATCACCCACAAACCAACGGCCAAGTCGAACGAGCCAATGGTCTTATTATGGGTGGCATTAAACCCAGATTAGTGCGGTCTTTGAGAGAATCAGACAAGCACTGGGTGGAGGAGCTCGACTCTATACTCTGGGGGCTGCGGACCACGCCCAATCGGTCTACCGGATACACACCTTTTTTCATGGTGTACGGCGCAGAGGCTGTGTTACCCTGCAACATTATTCATGACTCACCTTGAGTGCACATGTATGAAGAGAGAGAGGCCGAGCTTGATCGGCAGGACAGCTTAGATGCCCTGGAGGAGGAGAGGGATGTCGCAAAAGCCCGTTCCGCATTCTATCAACAACAGGCCCGCAGATATCAAAGCAGAGGAGTACGGGCCAAGAGCAGAGGCTGTGTTACCCTGCAACATTATTCATGACTCACCTCGAGTGCACATGTATGAAGAGAGAGAGGCCGAGCTTGATCGGCAGGACAACTTAGATGCCCTGGAGGAGGAGCGTGATGTCGCAAAAGCCTGTTCCGCATTCTATCAACAACAGGCCCGCAGATATCAAAGCAGAGAAGTATGGGCCAAGACTTATAATGTTGGCGAACTCGTTCTACGCTTGTCGGAGAAGAAAAAGGACAAACTCAAGCCCAAGTGGGAGGGTCCCTTCATCATTGACGAAGTTCTCACCGGAGGAGCATACCGCCTGCATGACGCTTCTGACAATTGCCTAGAGCCGGACCCATGGAATGTGGCTAGACTCTGAACATTCTATGCCAAGCGCTGGACTCTTTGTTCATCTCCTTTACCCCCTTTTTTGTTTCCAGTATTTATTTTCCTCTCTTTTCACATTTTTTCTTTCTTTTTAAGCCTTAAAGCTTTAGTACGGCTATACCGTGCATCTTCGACGCACACATTCTAAAATATGTACGTCAAGTATACCTGGGGGCTTCTCATACAGAAGCTTATTATTATTATTTTCAGAGCATCAAGCTCACCACATATGTGTCTTTTCCACGTATGTACCTTTTCTTCGCCATTATATGCATCGATATGACATAAGTTTTGGCCAAGCTGGGTTGCCTGGCTCCTATGCTTATGCCCTACGTTCCCGTTAGTTTGGCTAGGGCATAAAGGGAGCACCTCTGCGATTGTTACTGCCGGGTCATCTGAATGTGTACCTCAGACTGGGTGAAGCCGAAAGCTAGCATTCTTAAGGGAATATTTGGTCGACGGACTAAAGATGTTTTTTACTTGTCACATCATGAACCCCCAGTTGTTATGTATCTATGGTTTTCTCAATCACAGTCCAGACATGCACGTTAAACGCATGTCGACCTAGGGAAAGGAACCCTTAATGAAAATATTCTCTCTGGAAGATGTTTCTTACGATCAAAATGTAATATAGCATAACTAGCCGGATACTTGTCTGGTCAAGCAACTATGACCCCTACGCCTGGTTTCCACGCATACCCTGATCTACATTACTGAGCGGGTATTCGGAAGCACTCCGCACCTTCGGTTCCAGAGGTTGAAGCGAAAAGGTCTGCCATGACAATCATTTTACAATTCAGCTAGAGACATACTTTGTCAATTGAAGTACATAGTCAATTGGACTCAAAAACTTCTTCCTCTATGCCATCCAACAGGCTATCTTGCCTACAATCCTGTTGGAAATACCTGGCGGCTACTTGTACCTGGTCATGTACCAGACTAATGGGAATTTCTTCACCGTTTGACCCTATAGGTCCGACCCGAGCCATGTGATTCGGGTCGAGCTTGGTATATCGTGTTTTTACCATCGCCCAGGTCTCTCGTGCACCTTCCCTGCAGGCCGATATCTTCCATAATCAGAAGCGCCGCCACGCTCCCTTGAACAGTTGTACAAGCCCCTCCATACTTCCTGGAGGGGAGTCGGATGGCCATAAGGCCTTGGCAACACTTTGCATCGCCTGCCGAGCTCGCTCGTGCATTTGTCATAGCTCTAGTAGCAGATCGCTCGATGATCCGGACACCTCCTCTTCGGGACGGCCCGTCAATATACCTACAGACATAATTTTGTCAGTTCCTTCCCTTGTCGAACTATGTAAAGGTAAGTCCAAACACATACTAAATATGCCGCCTTGCAGCCTCCTATTCTCCTTCACTGAGTCAGCCAGCTGGGCCCGCATGTCTTTTAGTCCCACGCCCAACTCGGTGTTGGAATCTTGAAGTTTGTTCTTCTCCACCCTGACCTGTGTCAGTATACGTTCGCCTGCGGCTAGTTGCCTTTGAGCTCCTGGATCTCCCGCTCGTGTGACTTCTGATGCCTCTTTCAGATGATATGATGACCCTGCCATAAGATTTGCACCTGCATTAATACTCCTGTTATATGATCATGTTTTCTCGATAGAGGGGAACATTACCAGACACTGCCTTCTTGGATTTCTCTAGTTCGGCGGTAGCAGCAGTTAGCTGGGCTTGACACTTCTCCATCTCTCGAGAAAACATGTTGTTCTTCTCTTGGAGCACCTGGGTATACAATGATCCTTAAATCGGTTGTTTCAACTGCTTCACGTCTCGAGGGCTACTAGTATATAATTATCAGAAATGTGCAAGTATGAACTTACCCGCATATCTTTCAAATACTGATATGTGGCTCTGGAAAGCCCATCTCGAGAAGCTCGGATGTATGCATCACCCGAGTTGAAGGCATTGAAAGCCTCTTCTGAAAAACCAGGGTCGCGAAGAGCGGCCCGCCGGCGCCGATGATTCATGGCGCTTTCCACTTCGGAGTTTGTGGCGGATACTTTATTTGAATCCTCCACAGAAGGACTATCTGGTGTCACTTCCGCGTTAGCCTCAGTCCTCGAGACAGGGTCCGGAATCCGGCTAGTAGAGGCATGACCGGCAGGATCCCCGGACATAGTCCGGTGAATGTTTTTCCTGATAAGACACAACAGATAGTGTCATACTTTAAGATGACGACCATGGAGCATATTTAAAACCATACCTCTTCAATGAAGGCTCGGCCATATCTCTATTTTCCTTCCTCTTCGAAGGCCTGCCTGTCGTAGGCACCGCCTTCTTTCGCGTCACCTCAGGTGCAGCGTGGCGCACCGATCGCCTGCCCTTTAGAGTATAATATAGTGTGGTGGGTAAGGCAGAAAGGGGAAATTCTCTCAAAGGACAAGTCTCCTGATTACTTACATGCAACGCAGGGAGGAGACCGAGATAGTCAGTAATGATGGCCACTTCGGTGCTGTCACAACTCGCCTAGTAAAACACCCCTTCCCCGAGCACTATGAATATATCCGGATCCTCTTCGAATCCAGGGTCAAGGGCCCGGTTGTGGTCCTCTGGATGTGGTGTGGGGCTATGGATCTCCCTGGTGATTTTCCGCCATTCCTGTTATAAATGGATGGATTAATATTTATGAAAAAGGATTCAGGGAGTTAATGGAGTAGAGTAGTGGGATGGAAACTCACCCAGCTGGGAGGGTTGTACATGGAAAATCCATCCCTAGGCTTAATGCGGATGAACTCCTCCTCCCCCCTTTGTATAATCCGGATAGTATTTTCGCCAAAGCAGCGGAAGTGTCCGGACCCTTCCGATCGTAGCGGGTGGCATCATCTTATCCATTGAAGGGGCACATAGGGTGCCCTCAGTATTGGAGTGGCTGAACCCCTTGCATTATGGATATCGCCATAACCTCGACTATTGGCAATCCAGATTGAGCGAGCATCTTTATCTTTCTCATCAATTTGTGGACTTCCATGCTATCTTCCTCCCTAGGGCTCCGAGGACGCCAGCTGAGGCGCTTCTTCAATGGAGCACTTGAAAATTCAGGAAGACCCCTTCGGATTGGGTCAGGGAGGGAGACGTCCTCGACATAGAACCATTCGGAAGGCCATTCTTCGGCATGCCGGATAGGTATCCGGTCCTGACGATGCGCCATATGTGGGCTCCGCCCACTTGGAATATTGATCCCTCTTGATTATGAGGGACGAGGCAAAACGGCTTCTTCCATAACTCGAAATGGTCCTCACAACCCAGAAATAGCTCGCAAAGAGCAACGTAACCCGCAATGTGCAGGATAGAGGCGGGGGTAAAATTGTGCAGTTGGAGGCCATAGTGCTCCAGATGCCCTCGAAGGAACGGATGCATTGGAAATCCGACGCCTCTCAACAAATAGGGAACAAAACATACTCGTTCCCCATGGATGGGTTGGGGAACTTCTCCGCCTGCTCCCCACCGTCGAAGGAAGCCAATCCGGCTCGAACGTGGACTAGATCTGCGGGGGAAAGAAATCCCTAGGTTGGAGCTTCATGCTTCGTCTTGAGCTTGCGTTGGTTTTCCTTGAAGAGGAAAGGGTGATGCAGCAAAGTAGCGTAAGTATTTCCCTCAGTTTTTGAGAACCAAGGTATCAATCCAGTAGGAGGCTCCTCAAAAGTCCCACGCACCTACACAAACAAACAAGAACTCGCAACCAATGCAATAAAGGGGTTGTCAATCCCTTCACGGCCACTTGCGAAAGTGAGATCTGACAGAGATAATATGATAAGATAAATATTTTTGGTATTTTTATGATATAGATTGGAAAAGTAAAAGATGCAAATAAAAGTAGATTGAAAGCTTAGATGATAAGAGATAGACCCGGGGGCTATAGGTTTCACTAGTGGCTTCTCTCAAGATAGCATACGTATTATGGTGGGTGAACAAATTATTGTCGAGCAATTGATAGAAAAGCGAATAATTATGAGATTATCTAGGGATGATCATGTATATAGGCATCACGTCTATGACAAGTAGACCGAAACGATTCTGCATCTACTACTATTATTCCGCATATCGACCGCTATCCAGCATGCATCTAGAGTATTAAGTTCATAAAGAACGGAGTAACGCATTAAGAAAGATGACATGATGTAGAGGGATGAACTCATGCAATATTGTATAAACCCCATATTTTTATCCTCGATGGCAACAATACAATATGTGCCTTGCTGCCCCTGTTGTCACTGGGAAAGGACACCGCAAGATTGAACCCAAAGCTAAGCATTTCTCCCATTGCAAGAAAGATCAATCTAGTAGGCCAAACCAAACGGATAATTCGAAGAGACTTGCAAAAATAACTTAATCACACATAAAATAATTCAGAGGAGATTCAAATATTTCTCATAGATAAACTTGATCATAAACCCAAAATTCATCTAGTCTCGACAAACACACCACAAAAAGAGTTACATCAAATAGATCTCCAAGAAGATCAAGGAGAACTTTGTATTGAGATTCAAAGAGAGAGAAGAAGCCATCTAGATAATAACTATGGACCCAAATGTCTGTGGTAAACTACTCACAACTCATAGGAAGGGCCTTGGAGATGATGTAGAGGCCCTCCGTGATCGATTCCCCCTCCGGCGGAGCGCTGGTGAGGGCTCCAAGATAGGATCTTGCGGATACAAAAGGTTACGACGGTGGAAATAGTTTTTCATGGTCGCTTCTGATGTTTTCAGGGTACATGGGTATATATAGGACGAAGAAGTAGGTCGGTGGATGCTCGAGGGGCCCACGAGGGTGGGGGGCGTGCCCACTTGTAGGGGCTATGCCGGGCACCCTCGTGGCCGCCTTGCTTGTTTCTTGACTTCCAGTCCAAGTCCTCTGGATCATGTTTGTTCCAAAAAGATCGCTTCCGATGGTTTCATTCCGTTTGGACTCCGTTTGATATTCCTTTTCTTCGAAACACTGAAATAGGCAAAAAAAACAGCAATTCGGGCTGGGCCTCTAGTTAGTAGGTTAGTCCCAAAAATGATATAAAAGTTTAAAGTAAATCCCATAAACATCCAAAATGGGTAATATAATAGCATGGAACAATCAAAAATTATAGATACGTTGGAGACGTATCACTTCACTAGTTGGTCGTGGGATACGGAACACTTTTCCCAATCACCTTGTTTGCGGCCGTGAGAGCGGGAGGAAGAGCTGGGAGCGCTAGGCATGTTGGGGTGGTTTCTGCTGGTAAGCTCTGAGGATTCCTTGTTTGGGGGAGACAGTGTGGACTAGATCTGAAGATCCCGTCTCCTTAAATAGACAATTTTCTCACATGGTTAGGGTGGTAAATGAAAAATGCCCCGACCTCTCGCATTCACTCGACACATGGAAGATGAAATCATGAAGGTGTAGAAGCCGATGAGCGTGACATTAAATGGAAAGCTGGATACTGCTCTTTAAGTCAAGTACTTTGAAGTATTCAGAGAAGGAACCTGCCTTGCAATGCCAAACACAATCTACGCGTCGGACTCATCATCATTGAAGCCTGGTTCGGGGGCTACTGAGGGAGTCGTAGATTAGGGGGTCCTCGGGCAGCCGGACTATATACATGGGCTGGACTGTTAGACTATGAAGGTACAAGATTGAAGACTTCGTCACGTGTCCGGATGGGGCTCTCCTTTGCGTGGATGGGAAGCTTGGCGGTTCGGATATGTAGATTATTTTGTCTGTAACCGACTTTGTGTAACCCTAGCCCCCTCCGGTGTCTATATAAACCGGAGGGCTTAGTCCGTAGGACAACAATCATAATATCATAGGCTAGACTTCTAGGGTTTAGCCATTACGATCTCGTGGTAGATCAACTCTTGTAATACTCATATTCATCAAGATCAATCAAGCAGGAAGTAGGGTATTACCTCCATAGAGAGGGCCCGAACCTGGGTAAACATTGTGTCCCCCGTCTCCTCTTACCATTAGCCGTAGACGCACAGTTCAGGACCCCCTACCGAGATCCGCCGGTTTTGACACCGACAGGGGTGTTGAGAATATATTGCATGTATATTTGTATTTCTAGCCCACCTCCTATTTCCTTCTATAGTTGAGGTTGAGGCCCACATAGTACATCATATATGCATGCAATTGCACCTTATCAATACATCAAGAGTTGCATCCTTGCTGATTGAATTGTTAGTTTATGAAATTTCTCATTACTTTCTTCACCATGTGAGAAATCAGTTCAGGCCATCCATACTGTACAGTACCTTTATTTATCTATTGATGGTTAGCAACATTACTTTACCAATTATGCATGACCAATGGTATCTCGATTGTCATTTGTAGTCTACTTTTCTTCTACGGTTACATTTATTATCTCTTTCCTATGCTATGTTAGAAACGGATATTGGTCTATTTTTCTTCTCGAGGAATTACACGTCCTTCGTTGGGCAGTGTGTAGAGGGGAAAAGATAGGTACATCAGGGGCATTGTTGTCATTTCCCTTTTTGCACAACTATTTCTGGTGGAGGTTCCGCGTAGAGGGGATCCAAGGGACGTGTAGCGTCTGGGAGCATGCGGTGTGAGGGGCGCTCCGATGGTTGGTAGCGGTGTTTTCTACGTCCTTTGCACCACTGTCTTTCCGTATTGCGGCGCGGCGGCGCCTCTCCTCCTTTGCTTCCTAGTTAACTCCTTGTAGGACAACACATTGCTTTGCCAATAACGTTATGTTTTTCATGCCCTAGCGGCACATGTGTCCATGCCTACCACCACATGGAGGTGGAGGAGCCTTGGTGGGTGTGATATCCAATTCTTTCGGAGGCTCTCTTTATATTCTTCCCTTGTGCCCCAGACATTGGCTGCCTTGCATAGGATTTCAGCACCATCCTAGTTCCTTCTTAAAGGTTGACCTTCCTATGACGCCCTGAGACCGACACTTCAGACGCCTTCCAGTTATTTTGTTGTTTCGTCGTGTGATTTATTTGTTTGTTGCATTCATCATGGCATCATCCGCATTGCATCGGCACTTGTTGCCGTCATTGTTTTTAAAACTTGCATCCGCTCATAGTTGTCGTGTTCCCCCCTTGCGTTCGTTGACCGTTCCAAGACCAACCGTGTTTTCGTTTCCCTCTTGTCAAACCACCTAACCTCTGTGCACACCCATCGACCCCCCTCTTGCGCACGTCCGAAAACTCCCCCGGACCTGACCCTGGCAGTCGTTCCCGATGGGTCCGGATCATCCCCTAACATCTATAAAACATCCCAGTTTTCTTATATGGGCTACCTAACCTATTTTTCTCGACCGCCCGATTGTGATCGGACGGACCGAGTTAACCACTACCCTAATCCCCTAGTTATTTAAACAATATAACCCTAGATCCTAGGATGTCCCATCCGTCCATTCCGCCCGCCACCACCAGCCCACCTGGTCTCCTCCTCGGCTTCCTCACTGAGCCAACCACCATCCAACCTTGTAGCGACCTGACCCGAATGGATCACGTCTACTGTGCTACGGTGTCATCCCTGGATCAGTAATGCTGACACCACACAGTACATCGAGGTTTTATAGCAGAGTTGCAATCACACACTTATTACATCGATGGCTGAAAAAGAACTTATTACAATAATCATGGCTTAAGGCCATCTAATAACGATAACAGCGGAAGGCTTGGAAGATAAGTGAGTCCATCAACTCCATCGGCATCACTGAGTATAGAACCACGACCTAAATTCCTTACTCGACGTCTGAAAAGTCTGCAACATGAAAGTTGCAGCCCGAAAACGGGTCAGCACATGGAATATGCTGGCAATGTAACACATAGAGAGTAATGAAACAATAAGCCTATACTACATGCATATTTGGCTGGTGGTAAGGCTCTACGGTTACAGTTTTGCGAAAAGCAAATTTTTCCCTACATCAAAGGAATAATTTTGTTTAACTATCATGGTGGTTGTTAAACATTGAGAATGGTTGACAGCATCCTCAATCCCAATTAAAAGTACTCATTAAAAACCCAATAGCTTTTATTAGAGGTAACATGTTGAGATTCACAATGATATTCAAGTACTAGATACTCAAAACGTCCATAACCGGGGACACGGCTAATCATGATTAGTTTGTTACTCTGCAGAGGTTTGCGCACTTTTCCCCACATGACTCGATCGCCTCCGTTTGTTTTCTCGCACTGCATGGTGTTTGAGAAACGGATGACCGAGACATAGTCTTTCAGAAGCACTAGCACCTTACATGTGGGGTAGACCGGTACACCTACATCCCCTACATCTGCTAGTCCACCCCGTAAGAGTTCGCACAACTTAGTCAACTATGCTAGAGCCCATAGTAGCATGTGGCTGCACACGGAAGTTTCCAGTTTGAAATATCTTATGATCCCTTTGAGCCTGGGTGGCGGTCCAAAAAAAAACAGGCAAGTCCTGATAGACATCAGGTGCCTCAATCCACCCAGATGTGTGTTTAAGTTGCCACCTTAGATAAACCATTAAAATTATCAATCTCACATCTGTCATGGATATTCACTCACCCAATCCACGTCTACTAGCATAGCATAGCATAATAAGCAAACGTAGAAGTAACTCCCAAGGTTTCATAAGTAACAGGTAATAGGTACTACCTCATCTACTTCCCATCCCACAATTTAATTAGATCCTAACAATGCAAGTGTTTGAGGGTTTGATCTAATGCAATAAAACTGGGTAGTAGGAAAGATATGATCAAGTGTTACTTGCCTTGCTGATGATCCGCGTGACCTAGAGATTCGAAGTAACAAGCGGCGCAATCCGGGTGATCTAACGCAGACAAACAACAATCATACAATAAGTACTCATCTAATGCACAGGGAAATCTCGAATAAAAGATCTAACCAGAGAGTTCAACTTAAGAACCCTGGTTGCAAAAGAATCGAATCAAATAAGGCAACGAAAGACAAACGACGAAAGAAAACAACTCGGTTCTAGCAAGTTGAAACTAGGTCAAATTTTTACAGTAACAAAACTTAGTTTAAGTTGGTTAGTCGGAACGGCGGTTTCGAGGCGAAACTCCAGGCATTTGAATCACCTGATTCCGACAAACGAGCGGAAAAATAGACTAGAAAGAAGATCGGATCTGAAATCACGATCGGAAGAATCGCGGAATAAATCCGACGAGAAAAGAGAACGACGAACGGTTAAACGAACGGACGTTCATTAACCTAGAAGAATCCGGTGATCACGTTCGTTAGGACGAACGGTCCGGGGAACGATAAAAAGGCAACTAAATCGGAAAAGAAAACAAATCCGATCTAGGGTTTCGGAGAATAAAAACCGAACGAAAAACTGATCTAGAAAACCGGAACGGTTTAGAGAAGAAAAGAATCGGAACGATTAGAAGAAAACGATCCGAGAAAAAGAATAGATGTAGCGCGGGGCAACCTTGGCGAGGTCTCCGGTGAGCGGGGCTCCGGCGGCGTCGGCGTAGGGCGGCGGCGTGGGCAAGGTGCGGTGGTGGTGGCGCGACGGCGGTGACGCGGTGAGGGTGGCGGCGGCGTTGGGTGGCGCGGTGGTGAGGGGTGGCGCGGTGAGGGGCGGAGGAGAGGAGAGGTGTTGGTTTGATGGTTTAGAGGGGGGGGTGCTTGGGTATTTATATTGGGGAGGGGAGGGTTTTGCTTGGGGTAGGGGACAAGAAATAGATTAGGATTAGGAAACAAAAGAGGGAAAAGATCTAGAAAAAAAACGAAAGTAGATGAATCCTACTAGGAATCCACGAAGGATGGCGGCTCCCTGGCGCCTTGCGCCTGGTGCGGCTCCTCCCTGGGCGTGGCGCGCGCGGTGGCCTTGTGGCCTTGTGGCCTTGGCCGGCGGCTAGCAGCTTGGGCCTTTGGCCCAAGGCGCTGCAGTTTTTTTTTTTTTTAAAAAAACGGTCTCGCGCGCAGAGAAACAAAATAAAAAAAATCTAAACGAACTCCAAAATTAATAAAGTAAACTTTCCCCGACTCCTAAAAATGAGTCGAACAAAATGAACTTTACTCGGGGCCTAAAATGCAATTTTTTTAAAAACACGCATTTTTCCCTAAGGCAAATAAAACGCAAATAAAACTCCGGCAAAACCAAAATGGGTTTTTTTATTAAATCTTCATTTTTTCCTAAATTTGGGAAAGTCATATTATTCCCTCTCTCAAAATTTTTATAGGAAAAACTTTATGAAGATAATTAAATAAATCCAAATGATCCTATTTTCAAAATTTGAGAAATCCCAAATATGAAAATAATGAAACTTCCAACTCTCTCCGAGGGTCCTTGAGTTGCGTGAAATTTTCTAGGATCGGAAAATGCGAGAAAAATATGATATGCATGATGACCTAATGTATAACATTCCAAATTGAAAATTTGGGATGTTACAAACCTACCCCCTTAAGATGAATCTCGCCCTCGAGATTCGGGTTGGCTAGAAAATAGGTGAGGGTGGTCCTTGAGCAAAACTTCCTCTCTTTCCCAGGTGGCTTCATCCTCAGTGTGGTGGCTCCACTGAACTTTACAAAACTTGATAACTTTGCTGCGGGTAACTCTGCTGGCATAATCGAGAATCTTAACAGGTTTTTCCTCATATGTCAAGTCATCCCTCAACTGAATTGCTTCCAGTGGCACTGTGTCTCTTAACGGTACCTCTGCTATCTCTGGGTGACATTTCTTCAACTGAGAAACATGGAATACATCATGAACTCCTGACAGTCCTTCTGGCAATTCCAACTTATAAGCGACTTCTCCCATACGTTTCACGATATTAAATGGTCCAACGAAACGCGGTGCTAACTTTCCTTTAACTCCAAAACGCTTAACTCCTCGAAGCGGGGATACTCTGAGATATACTCTGTCTCCAACTTCATACTCAATCGCTTTGCGCTTTGAATCGGCATAGCTCTTCTGTCTGGACTGGGCTACCTTGAGCCTGTCTCGAATCAACTTAACCTTCTGTTCAGACTCCTTAATCAAATCTGGTCCAAAGAATTGACGGTCTCCAACTTCGTTCCATGACAACGGTGTCCTGCACCTTCTTCCATACAGAGCCTCGAAAGGTGCCATCTTCAAGCTGGTTTGGTAACTGTTGTTGTAGGAAAATTCTGCATACGGCAAATTATCATCCCAGCTAGATCCATAATCTAGTGCACAAGCTCTCAGCATATCTTCCAAAATCTGATTGACTCTCTCAGTCTGTCCATCGGTCTGTGGGTGGAAAGCTGTACTGAATTCCAATCTAGTTCCCAATGTCTCGTGCAACTGGTTCCAAAATTTCGAGGTAAACTGGGTTCCTCTATCTGATACGATGCTCCTCGGAACTCCGTGTAGACACACAATTCTGGTCATGTATATCTTTGCCAACTTAGCACTGCTATAGGTAGTCTTGACTGGAATGAAATGAGCTACCTTTGTTAAACGGTCGACTATAACCCAAATCGAGTCATATCCTGAACGGGTCTTTGGCAAACCTGTGATGAAATCCATGCCTAGTTTATCCCACTTCCATTCGGGTATCGGCAACGGTTGTAACAATCCTGCTGGCTTCTGATGTTCTGCCTTTACTCTCTGACATACATCGCAAATAGCTACATACTCCGCAATATCCTTCTTCATTCCGGTCCACCAGAAAGTGTTCTTCAAATCCAAATACATCTTGGTATTTCCTGGGTGAATCGAATAGGGTGAATCATGGGCTTCTTGTAAAATCAACTTCCTGATTTCTGGGTTATTGGGCACATAAACACAGTCTTCAAACCATAGGGTATCGTGTTCATCCTCACGAAATCCTTTAGCCTTTCCTTTGCCCATTTTCTCCTTTATAGAGGCAACTTCCTTATCTGCCTTTTGGGCTTCTCTGATTTTGTCCATCAGTGTCGACTGAATCTCCAATGTTGCTACATAGCCTCTCGGAACTATTTCCAAACATAGCTCTCGAAGGTCCTCGGCTAACTCATTGGGTATTCCTCCCATCATTAGGGTATTGACGTGGCTCTTACGGCTCAATGCGTCTGCTACGACATTAGCTTTTCCGGGGTGATAATGCAATCTCATATCATAATCCTTGATAAGTTCTAACCATCTCCTTTGTCTGAGATTCAATTCCTTCTGTGTGAAGATGTACTTCAGACTCTTGTGATCCGTATATACTTCACAATGATTTCCAATGAGAAAATGTCTCCACGTCTTCAGGGCATGCACAACGGCTGCTAACTCCAAATCATGAGTGGCATAGTTCAACTCATGGGGCTTAAGTTGTCGTGAAGCATACGAAACAACTCTTCCTTCCTGCATAAGCACTGCTCCAAGT
Organism: Triticum aestivum; assembly: GCF_018294505.1. Classification (NCBI taxonomy): domain Eukaryota; kingdom Viridiplantae; phylum Streptophyta; class Magnoliopsida; order Poales; family Poaceae; genus Triticum; species Triticum aestivum. The sequence goes on from NC_057804.1 coordinate 238,543,450, forward strand.
CCTCGACGTGAAGCGTCGCAATACACCTCATAATCCTTAGTCTGATCTGGCAATATCAAAACTGGTGAGGTAACCAATCTTTTCTTCAACTCCTGAAAACTTGCCTCACAGTCCTCGGTCCATATGAATTTGTTATCCTTCTTCAACAATTCAGTCATAGGCTTAGCAATCCTTGAGAAATTCTCAATGAATCTTCGGTAGTATCCTGCGAGTCCAAGAAAACTCCGAATCTCTCCAACTGTCGTTGGTGCTTCCCAATTAGTTACGGTCTCAACCTTTGTGGGGTCAACTGCTATTCCTTCTCCGGATATAACATGTCCAAGAAATCCAACTTCCTTTAGCCAAAACTCACATTTGCTGAACTTGGCGTATAACTGATGTTCTCTTAGCTTCTCCAAAACCAATCGCAAGTGTTCCTTGTGTTCCTCTTCATTCTTCGAGAAAATCAAAATGTCATCTATGAACACCACGACGAACTTATCCAAAAACTCCATAAACACTTTGTTCATCAGGTTCATGAAATAGGCAGGTGCGTTAGTCAATCCAAATGACATAACGGTATACTCGTACAGTCCATATCTCGTGGTAAATGCAGTCTTGGGTATGTCTTGCTCCCGAATCTTCAACTGATGGTACCCTGATCGCAAGTCGATCTTGGAAAACACTTTGGCTCCTTGCAAACGATCAAACAGATCATTTATCATTGGTAGTGGGTACTTGTTCTTGATTGTTACCGCATTCAATTCACGATAATCAACAACCATTCTCAAAGATCCATCCTTCTTCTCCACTAACAAAACGGGTGATCCCCAAGGTGAAGAGCTTGGGCGTATATAACCTTTATCTAATAGCTCCTTAATCTGCTTCTTGATTTCTGTCAAATCTTGTGCTGGCATCCTGTATGGTCGTTTCGATATCGGGCCTGTTCCTGGCAATAGTTCAATCAAAAACTCAATGTCTCTATCCGGTGGCATGCCTGGCAACTCTTCCGGAAATACATCAGGAAAATCCTTCACCACTGGTACTTCTTCCTGCACAACTCCTGATAAGCAATTCACTTGTGTCCTGTTTGGCACATGCCGGGATACATACTTGATCCTTCTTCCTTCTGGTGTGGTAAGCAAAATTGTCTTACTGGCGCAATCGATGTTTCCTCCATACATCGACAGCCAATCCATACCAAGAATCACATCCAGACCTTGGGATTCCAGAATAATTAAATCCGTTGGGAATACATGCCTTCCTATACTCAATGGTACTTGAAAACATCCTTGTCTGACCATGTATTCTGCTCCTGGCGAGCTTACTAGCATAGGTGTTTTAAGAATCCTAGTGGGCAGGCTATACTTTTCCACAAATCCCCTTGATATGTATGAATGCGATGCACCAGTATCAAAAAGAACGAGTGCAGTAAATGACTTAACCAAAAACTTACCGATTACTGCATCGGGCTGATCTTCAATCTCCTCCACATTAACGTGGTTCACCTGTCCCCTATTGAAAGGGTTGGGCTTCTTCCCAGAGCTTCCATTGCCATTTCCATTCTGGCCTTCTGGACAGTCATTTGCATAATGTCCGGTCTTCGAACACTTGAAACAGGTGACTTGACTCAGGTCTCTCTTGGTTGGGGTTGATGGGGTTGTTCGGTTCTGGCCGTTGCTTCCTCCATTCCCATTACCATTCTTGTGGCCATTATGGTTGTGCGAGCTACCTCCTCCATGGGTGTGCTGAAACTTAAATCCCGGTTTAGGGGTAAAACGGGGCTTCTGCTGGGCTCCAGAGTTATACTTCCCCTGTCCATACTTCCTCTTACGGTTCTCAATTTGCTGCTGCTTTCCTTCAATCATAAGGGCTCGGTCTACTAACTCCTGGTAGTTATTGAAATTTGCTACCATCAACTGCATGCTTAGTTCATCATTCAGTCCTTCCAGAAACTTCTCCTGCTTAGCTACATCCGTAGCAACGTCATCTGGGGCATAACGGGCTAGCTTACTAAACTCCTCCACATACTGGCCAACAGTCCTTCCTCCTTGGCGTAAGTTGCGAAACTCACGCTTCTTTATGGCCATAGCTCCTGCTGAAACATGGGCAGTGCGAAAAGCTTGCTGAAATTGATCCCATGTGACAGTGTCTACCGGGTAAGTGGCTGTGAAATTCTCCCACCATGCGGCTGCGGGTCCTTCAAGCTGATGTGCTGCAAACTTCACTCTTTCTCCATCTGTGCATCCTGCAGTGGTCAACTCCCTTCCTATCTTGCGGAGCCAATCATCTGCTACAATCGGCTCGGTGCTACTGGAGTACACCGGCGGATTTAGTCTAAGGAAACGAGTCAAATGATCCGCAGGTGGTGGTGGTGGGTTGTTGTTGTTGTTGCCCTGGTTCTGCACCAATGTTTGAATCAGGGTGTTCTGCTGCTGAATCAGTTGGGTGATCTCTGGCGGGAAAACGAATCCAGGGTCACGTCTCGGAGGCATCTGATGGGTTTAGAAAAGAAGAGAAATTTGGAATAGAATGAGGTCTAAGGGAATCACTACCCAAATGCACATGAGCAAATACACACAAAATCACTCCATTCAATCAAACAAGGCTTACAACGATCTAACTATCGCAAGTGCGTGTACTATAATGTTTACATGGGGGGAAATACTACTAATATGTGGTGGTCATCTAGAAATTTGAACCGGTGGAAGATTCCATGATGTCTGCTCCAGCTTCGTCTTCGAAGTCGGGTTCACTTGGATCCGAATCGGTGTCGTCGAGGATGATGTAGTTGTCTGGACATGCGACGTACATGTCGTCCTCCTGGGATGCTAACTTCTTCTTGAGTTCTTCGATCTCCTGCTTAAGATCGCAATTGTGCCTTGCTAGAGCTACGATCTCGTCCATGTAGTCCTTGCGTGTAGACTTTAGTTCTCCTTCTAGCTCGATGATCCTTGCCTTCGCATTCTTCAACTCTACCATATCATTGCACATCTGGTTCTCATGGTGTCGAATGTGCTGGTTTAACTCCTGGATAAAAGCTGCAATGGATCTATCCTTCTTGGTGCTGACTAACTCCCATTGTTCATCGCGGCGTCCGCAAATCTGGTAGATGGTGTCCTTGAGGTCTTCTTGATAAACTTCTCCAATGCGTCCCATGGTGATATGAGCTGCCATGCTCTTTCCCAGACTCCAAGTTGGTGCACTGAAAACACTATCTATGGGCTTCGTGATTGGCGCGAATGTTCTTCCCGGAACGTGAGCGTGAATCTTCCAGCGCTCCTCTTCAGGCAGAGTGGCGTTGAAAGTCCCGGTGAAACTTGGTAGTCCAATGTTCAGGTACTTGGTAACTTCCTTCAAGTGAAATCCAAATGGTGTGCCTTCATCCGGTTGGGTGTACTTAATCTTCGCGTCCTTCATCCTAAAGGGTAGAATAGATGAGGAGTTAGAAAATGAGAGGAGAGTAGTGATCTATGGCTTTAACTTAGTGGTCGTGTCCTACAGTCAGCGTGTGCTCTGATACCATCTCTGTAGCGACCTGACCCGAATGGATCACGTCTACTGTGCTACGGTGTCATCCCTGGATCAGTAATGCTGACACCACACAGTACATCGAGGTTTTATAGCAGAGTTGCAATCACACACTTATTACATCGATGGCTGAAAAAGAACTTATTACAATAATCATGGCTTAAGGCCATCTAATAACGATAACAGCGGAAGGCTTGGAAGATAAGTGAGTCCATCAACTCCATCGGCATCACTGAGTATAGAACCACGACCTAAATTCCTTACTCGTCGTCTGAAAAGTCTGCAACATGAAAGTTGCAGCCCGAAAACGGGTCAGCACATGGAATATGCTGGCAATGTAACACATAGAGAGTAATGAAACAATAAGCCTATACTACATGCATATTTGGCTGGTGGTAAGGCTCTACGGTTACAGTTTTGCGAAAAGCAAATTTTTCCCTACATCAAAGGAATAATTTTGTTTAACTATCATGGTGGTTGTTAAACATTGAGAATGGTTGACAGCATCCTCAATCCCAATTAAAAGTACTCATTAAAAACCCAATAGCTTTTATTAGAGGTAACATGTTGAGATTCACAATGATATTCAAGTACTAGATACTCAAAACGTCCATAACCGGGGACACGGCTAATCATGATTAGTTTGTTACTCTGCAGAGGTTTGCGCACTTTTCCCCACATGACTCGATCGCCTCCGTTTGTTTTCTCGCACTGCATGGTGTTTGAGAAACGGATGACCGAGACATAGTCTTTCAGAAGCACTAGCACCTTACATGTGGGGTAGACCGGTACACCTACATCCCCTACATCTGCTAGTCCACCCCGTAAGAGTTCGCACAACTTAGTCAACTATGCTAGAGCCCATAGTAGCATGTGGCTGCACACGGAAGTTTCCAGTTTGAAATATCTTATGATCCCTTTGAGCCTGGGTGGCGGTCCAAAAAAAAACAGGCAAGTCCTGATAGACATCAGGTGCCTCAATCCACCCAGATGTGTGTTTAAGTTGCCACCTTAGATAAACCATTAAAATTATCAATCTCACATCTGTCATGGATATTCACTCACCCAATCCACGTCTACTAGCATAGCATAGCATAATAAGCAAACGTAGAAGTAACTCCCAAGGTTTCATAAGTAACAGGTAATAGGTACTACCTCATCTACTTCCCATCCCACAATTTAATTAGATCCTAACAATGCAAGTGTTTGAGGGTTTGATCTAATGCAATAAAACTGGGTAGTAGGAAAGATATGATCAAGTGTTACTTGCCTTGCTGATGATCCGCGTGACCTAGAGATTCGAAGTAACAAGCGGCGCAATCCGGGTGATCTAACGCAGACAAACAACAATCATACAATAAGTACTCATCTAATGCACAGGGAAATCTCGAATAAAAGATCTAACCAGAGAGTTCAACTTAAGAACCCTGGTTGCAAAAGAATCGAATCAAATAAGGCAACGAAAGACAAACGACGAAAGAAAACAACTCGGTTCTAGCAAGTTGAAACTAGGTCAAATTTTTACAGTAACAAAACTTAGTTTAAGTTGGTTAGTCGGAACGGCGGTTTCGAGGCGAAACTCCAGGCATTTGAATCACCTGATTCCGACAAACGAGCGGAAAAATAGACTAGAAAGAAGATCGGATCTGAAATCACGATCGGAAGAATCGCGGAATAAATCCGACGAGAAAAGAGAACGACGAACGGTTAAACGAACGGACGTTCATTAACCTAGAAGAATCCGGTGATCACGTTCGTTAGGACGAACGGTCCGGGGAACGATAAAAAGGCAACTAAATCGGAAAAGAAAACAAATCCGATCTAGGGTTTCGGAGAATAAAAACCGAACGAAAAACTGATCTAGAAAACCGGAACGGTTTAGAGAAGAAAAGAATCGGAACGATTAGAAGAAAACGATCCGAGAAAAAGAATAGATGTAGCGCGGGGCAACCTTGGCGAGGGGCTCCGGCGACGGCGGCATAGGGCGGCGGCGTGGGCAAGGTGCAGTGGTGGTGGCGCGACGGCGGTGACGCGGTGAGGGTGGCGGCGGCGTTGGGTGGCGCGGTGGTGAGGGGTGGCGCGGTGAGGGTGCGGAGGAGAGGAGAGGTGTTGGTTTGATGGTTTAGAGGGGGGGGTGCTTGGGTATTTATATTGGGGAGGGGAGGGTTTTTGCTTGGGGTAGGGGACAAGAAATAGATTAGGATTAGGAAACAAAAGAGGGAAAAGATCTAGAAAAAAAACGAAAGTAGATGAATCCTACTAGGATAAGGAAAAGAAGTGGCTCCCTGGCCCCCCCTTGGTGCGTGCGCGCGCGGTGGCCTTGGCCGGCCGGCGGCTAGCAGCTTGGGCCTTTGGCCCAAGGTGCTGCAGTTTTTTTTTTTAAAAAAAAAAACGGTCTCGCGCGCAGAGAAACAAAAAAAAAATCTAAACGAACTCCAAAATTAATAAAGTAAACTTTCCCCGACTCCTAAAAATGAGTCGAACAAAATGAACTTTACTCGGGGCCTAAAATGCAATTTTTTTTAAAAACACGCATTTTTCCCTAAGGCAAATAAAACGCAAATAAAACTCCGGCAAAACCAAAATGGGTTTTTTTTTATTAAATCTTCATTTTTTCCTAAATTTGGGAAAGTCATATTATTCCCTCTCTCAAAATTTTTATAGGAAAAACTTTATGAAGATAATTAAATAAATCCAAATGATCCTATTTTCAAAATTTGAGAAATCCCAAATATGAAAATAATGAAACTTCCAACTCTCTCCGAGGGTCCTTGAGTTGCGTGAAATTTTCTAGGATCAGAAAATGCGAGAAAAATATGATATGCATGATGACCTAATGTATAACATTCCAAATTGAAAATTTGGGATGTTACAATCCTGATCCACCTCCCTCCAACCAGGGCCTCCGACCACCTCCCGTGATTTCCGCGCCACCAAAAATCCCTAGCATCCACAGCCCTCGACCTCGTCAGCCCCGTCATGGCCGGTGACCTCAACCACCAGGGCGTCGCCCTCATCCACTAGGCCAGGAGCCCGAGCTCCTTCTCCCGCGTCCGTGCCCTGCCTCCGCAAGCCACTGCCCGCCGGAACAACACCAACCCCTACGGCCACCTCTGCTTCTTGTTTGCAACAACAGCCGGGAGCTCCCGTATTGTCAACCACCTGCCCGACTTTGTCATCTTCTCCCCTACCTCCCGAGCGGGCCATCCTCTATCGTCTCGTTCGTGCCAAGCCGCGAGATGCCCAGGTCACGGCACCGTCCCTTTCCACCTTCTCTTTCCTTTCCTCGTCATGCTCCTCCTCCCTGGTCATCCCCCCTCTCTTGTTTTCTCTCACAGGGAACCATGGCGCTGCCGCAAGTCCCCTGCCTCCAGCGCTGCGACACCATGGAGCAGTCATGGTGGCGCCGTCCTCCTCCGACCCCGTGCAGACCTGTAGCCCTAGCCCCGGGGCCCTGCCATCTCCATCGATCCCTCGCAGCAGCCCAGATCTGGTGCCTTGCCCGAGAACGTCATCCTCGACCGGATCCCCGTCTCCTGGCGCCGCCAAGTCCCGCTCCTGCCTCTGTTCGAGAGGAGGAGGCTGCAGTCACACAGCCGCGTTCACCACTCCTCTGCTTCCAGTCGTCCCCGCGCGGCCCAGTCCACCCCGACCTATCTCCGCCAACGGGCCAATGGCCCATGGTGAGCAGCCCAGCTGCCTCAGTGCACTGTTTTTGGCCTGATTCATGTTTTATTTCGCGGAACGAATTTGGCTATTTTGTCCAGAAACTGCATATTTACATATTGCCCCCTGTTGTTCATGCATATAATAACTCCACAACCGTGCATCGGATTAAAATGATTCAAACATGTAAAATGCTTAGAATTTTGCGTAGATTAATAATTTGCCACTTTCATCCATGTTTAAAATGTTTAACATGCTGTTTGTGTTAATTATGCATAATGCCATGCTAAAATGATTTAGTTCGCAACTAAATAACCGTAGCTCAGTTTTAAATAAACTTAATATGTAAATGGGGTAGAAAAATGCCTAGTTTAACATGGTGTACTTTATTTTTCTGTTTAACAACAATTAAATTGTGTTTAGGGCAGAATAGTAGCTAATTCAAAATATGGACATGACGATTTTCCGGAATTGTTGTTTGTTGTTTCCGGCCTCATTTAAACTTGCCTAAATAGCTAGTTTAATTATGCTTCACCTCTTGCCATGTTAACCAACATTTAATCTTGTATTATTCATAACCGAGATAGAAACTAAATAATTGATGTGGTGTTCCGTCAATATGCAACTCGTTGCATATTGAGCACCACTTAATTTCTAGTATTGTTTGTTGCACTTTGCCATGCCATGCCTCATTAAACCGGACACGCATCATACTTGTTTGTGCATCATGCCATGATTATGCTTGTGTGTTCACCATGTTGTTTGCCTCTTTCCGGTTTGCTTCTCTCGTTAGCTTTGGTTTCGTTCTAGAATTGTGAGGATTCATTCGACTACATCCGTTTGTCTTCTTCTTGGACTCGTTCTTCTTCCTTGCGGGATCTCAGGCAAGATGACCATTACCCTCGATATCACTTATATCTTTGCTTTCTAGTTGCTTTGTTCGATCGCTATGCTGTGCTACCTTTCACTTGTTTACCATGCCTTCCATATTGCCATGTCAGCCTCTAACTTTTCCACCCTTCCTAGCAAACCGTTGTTTGGCTATGTTACCGCCTTTGCCCAGCCCCTCTTATAGCGTTGCTAGTTGCAGGTGAAGTTGAAGCTTGCTCCATGATGGACAGGATTATGTTGGGATATCACAATATCTCTTATTTAATTAATGCATCTATATACTTGGTAAAGGGTAGAAGGCTCGGCCTTATGCTCGCCCTAGTTTCCGTCATACCCGTGTTATGTTCCTTGATTTTGCGTTCCTTACGCGGTTGGGTGATTTATGGGACCCCCTTGATAGTTTGCTTTGAATAAAACTCCGCCAGCAAGGCCCAACCTTGGTTTTAACATTTGCCACCTAAGCCTTTTTCCCTTGGGTTCTGCAGACTCAAGGGTCATCTTTATTTACCCCCCCCCCCCCGGGGCCAGTGCTCCTCCGGGTGCTGGTCCAACCTGGGCAATGTCCGGCGCCCCCTGGGCAACCAGGGTCTATGCTAACCCGACGTCTTGCCCATCCGATGTGCCCTGAGAACGAGATATGTGCAGCTCCTATCGGGATTTGTCGGCACATTCGGGCGGCTTTGCTGGTCTTGTTTTACCATTGTCGCAATGTCTTGTAAACTGGGATTCCGAGACTGATCGGGTCTTCCTAGGAGAAGGAATATCCTTCTTTGACCGTGAGAGCTTTTGATGGGCTAAGTTGGGACACCCCTGCAGGGTATAAACTTTCGAGAGCCATGCCCGCAGTTATGTGGCAGATGGGAATTTGTTAATATCAGGTTGTAGAGAACTTGACACCAGATTCGAATTAAAACACATCAACCGCGTGTGTAGCCGTGATGGTCTCTTTTCGGCGGAGTCCGGGTAGTGAACACGGTCTTTGTGTTATGATTGTGCGTAAGCAGTTTCAGGATCACTTCTTGATCACTTCTATCTTCTCGACCATTCCGTTTGCTTCTCTTCTCGCTCTTATTTGCGTATGTTAGCCACCATATTTGCTTAGTGCTTGCTGAAACTCCACCTCATTACCACTTCCTACCCATAATCTTAAATAGTCTTGATCTCGCGGGTTTTGAGATTGTTGAGTCCTCGTGACTCACCAGATACTATCACAACAGTTGCAGGTGCCGATGACACCAGTGCAGGTGATGCAACCGAGCTCAGATGGGAGCTCAACGAAGACCTTGGTCGTTACTATGTTTCGTTTCTTGATGATCAGTAGTGGAGCCCAGTTGGGACGATCGGGGATCTAGCAGTTGGATTATCTTCTTTTCTGTTGGCTTCGTCCGTAGTCGGACTATGTGTGTACTCTGAATGATGTATGAATTATATGTTCATTGTGTGAAGTGGCGATTGTATGCCAACTCTTTATCCCATTCTTGTTCATTACATGGGATTGTGTGAAGATGACCCTTCTTGCGACAAAACCACCATGCGGTTATGCCTCTAAGTCGTGCTTCGACACGTGGGAGATATAGCCGCATCGTGGGTGTACAAGTTGGTAATGAGAGCCATCTCCGACTTAGGAGCCCCCTGCTTGATCGAATCGCTGGCATTGTTGATTCTAGAACAAAAATGCTTTGAGTCTTAGGATTATATATATCGGAGAGTAGGATTCTTTTTACTCCTCGGTCCCTTCGTCGCTCTGGTGAGGCCTCCTGACATAGATGTTTTGTCTTTCCTCTCCTCAATTTTCACTATTTTTTTAGGACCACGCGGGTATCTTGGGATCGTTCCAATATTCTTATGACGAGAACATTGTTCTTGGTCCCTCCTAACATTTAGGGGTTGTGGCAGTGTCCCCGGGAGTTGAGCTCCGAGGTGTTGTCGTCATAATTTTATCGTTGCAGTTCTGGAATACGTGAGTTTCACCGACATCGAAAATCTCTTTTATGCAGCTAGTGGTAAGATAACCTCGACGCCACCCAGTACTGGGGAGTTCAGGAGTATTGCCATAGCTAGTATAATGGATGCTTTTCGAAGGTTGAGGTACACGATTTCTGGAGTTTTCTTGGTTATGTGTTGACGGATGGATACAACTGGATGTAGGGATTGTTAGTTTGGGTGAGATATATTGCTTCCCCTGTATCCCCAACACCAGATTGCATAACCAGAAAGTTTCGGGAGTTTATAGGTGGGAATTCAAGTAGCTCCTAGAATATCTTTCCGACGGATGCAGGATATGGGATTGGGTAAATCTCTATCATATGTATTTCTTCCGGCTTATTCTGCAAGCCAAATCCTTTGTTTTGTTTTATTTGTGGTATTCGAGTTGCTTCGAAGTCAAATGTTGAATCCATACCTTTCATAAACGATGTTCTCATATTGCTATGTGAATACGAATCCTTCTTGATCATCGAGGTCGTCATGTTAATTCTTTTCCCAACTGGCGTGCTTCTCTTCAAGTGGATCCGATTGATACGTCTCCAACGTATCTATAATTTTTGATTTCTCCATGCTACTTTATCTACTATTTTGGAATATATTGGGTTTATTTTCCACTTTTATATTATTTTTGGGACTAACCTATTACCCGGAGACCCAGCCCAGAATTGCTGTTTTTGCCTATTTCAGTGTTTCGAAGAAACAGAATATCAAACAGAGTCCCAACGGAATGAAATCTTCGGGAACATGATTTTCTCACCGAACGTGAACCAGTTGACTTGGACCCTGCTCCAAGGAACAAAAGAGTCGGTCATGAGGGTGGGGTCGCCCACCCTAGGGCGCGCCCCCTGCCTCGTGGCCCCCTGTTGCCCCACCGACGTACTCCTTCCTCCTATATATACCTAGGTATCCCCAAACGATCAGAACAGGAGCCAAAAAACCTAATTGCACCGCCGCAACCTTCTGCATCCACGAGATCCCATCTTGAGTCCTGTTCCGGAGCTCCGTCGGAGGGGGCATCCAACATGGAGGGCTTCTACATCAACACCATAGCCCCTCCGATGAAGTGTGAGTAGTTTACTTCAGACCTTCGGGTCCATAGCTAGTAGCTAGATGGATTCTTCTCTCTTTTTGGATCTCAATACAATGTTCTCCCCCTCTCTCATGGAGATCTATTCGATGTAACCTTCTTTTTGCGGTGTGTTTGTTGAGACCGATGAATTGTGGGTTTATGATCCAGCTTATCTATCAATAATATTTGAATCTTCTCTGAATTCTTTTATGTATGATTGAGTTATCTTTGCAAGTCTCTTCGAATTATCCGTTTGGTTTGGCCAACTAGATTGGTAGTTCTTGCAATGGGAGAAGTGCTTAGCTTTGGGTTCAATCTTGCGGTGTCCTTTCCCAGTGACAGAAAGGGCAGCAAGGCACGTATTGTATCGTTGCCATCGAGGATAACAAGATGGGGTTTTTATCATATTGCATGAACTTATCCCTCTACATCAAGTCATCTTGCTTAAGGCGTTACTCTGTTTTAACTTAATACTCTAGATGCATGCTGGATAGCGGCCGATGAGCAGAGTAATAGTAGTAGATGCAGAATCGTTTCGATCTACTTGTCTTGGACGTGATGCCTATATACATGTTCATACCTAGATATACTCATAACTATGCTCAATTCTGTCAATTGCTCAACAGTAATTTGTTCACCCACCGTAGAAAATCTATGCTCTTGAGAGAAGCCACTAGTGAAACCTATGGCCCCCGGGTCTATTCTCATCATATCAATCTTCATTTACTTTATTACTTGCTTTGTTTTTACTTTGCCTTTTACTTTTCACTTTGCATCTATATACCAAAAATACCAAAAATATTATTTATCATCTCTATCAGATCTCACTCTCGTAAGTGACCATGAAGGGATTGAAAACCCCTAATCGTGTTGGTTGCGAGGAGTTATCGTTTTATGTAGGTACGAGGGACTTGTGCATGGTCTCCAACTGGATTGATACCTTGGTTCTCAAAAATTGAGGGAAATACTTATGCTACTTTGCTGCATCATCCTCTCCTCTTCGGGGAAATCCAATGTAGTGCTCAAGAGGTAGCAAGAAGAATTTCTGGCGCCGTTGCCGGGGAGGCTCACGCAAGAGCAAGTCAACCATACCAAGTACCCATCACAATCCCTATCTCTCGCCTTTCTGTTTGCTTGTGTGTTGGATTACTTGTTGCCATGGCGCAAGATAATACCAAATTGTGTGACTTCTCGAATACCAATAATAATGATTTCCTTAGTACTCCAATTTCTCCTCTTAATAATGATGAGTCTTGTGAAATCAATACCGCTTTGCTGAATCTTGTTATGAAAGATCAATTCACCGGCCTTCCTAGTGAAGATGCCACTACTCATCTAAACAATTTTGTTGATTTGTGTGATATGCAAAAGAAGAAAGATACGGATAACAATATTTTCAAATTGAAGTTATTTCCATTTTCACTTAGAGATCGTGCTAAAGTTTGGTTTTCGTCTTTGCCTAAAAATAGTATTGATTCTTGGAAAAATTTCAAAGATGCTTTTATCTCTAAGTATTTTCCTCCCGCTAAGATCATCACTCTTAGGAACGATATTATGAATTTTAAACAACTTGATCATGAGCATGTTGCCCAATCTTGGGAAAGAATGAAATTGATGCTTCGCAATTGCCCTACTCATGGTTTGAATCTATGGATGATCATACAAAAAATTTATCCCAGATTGAATTTTGCTTCTAGAAACCTTTTAGATTCGGCCGCGGGAGGCACGTTTATGGAAATTACGTTAGGAGATGCTACAAAATTTCTTGATAATATTATGGCTAATTATTCTCAATGGCACACCGAAAGATCTTCTAGTAAAAAAGTGCATGCTATAGAAGAAATCAATGTTTTGAGTAAAAAGATGGATGTACTTATGAAGATATTTGCTACTAAAAATACTCCTATTGATCCCAATGATATGCCTTTGTCTACTTTGATTGAGAATAATAGTGAATCTATGGATGTGAATTTTGTTGGTAGGAATAGTTTTGGAAACAACGCATACAGAGGGAATTTTAATCCTAGGCCTTATCCTAGTAATCCTTCTAATAATTATGGAAATTCCTATAACAAATCTTATGGACATTTTAATAAGATTCCCTCTGAATTTAAGAGTAGTGTTAAAGAGTTTATGAATTCACAAAAGAATTTTAATGCTTTGCTTGAAGAGAAATTGCTTAAAGTTGATGATTTGGCTAGGAACATTGATAGAATTTCTCTTGAAATCGTTTCTTTAAAGCTTATATCTATTCCTCCTAAGCATGATATCAATGAGTCTCTAAAAGCCATGATAATTTCCATTGATGAGTGCAAAGAAAGAACTGCTAGGATGCGTTCTTCCAAAGATGCCTTTATTAAAGCGTCTTCTTCCAATTCCTATGAAAATCAAGATGAAGATCTAAAAGTTATTGATGTGCCCCCCATTAAATCTTTGTTCTGCAATATGAATCTTGATGAAACTGAATATGATCTTCCTTTACCTAGAAGACGTTCTAAGAATTCGGAGTTTCTAGATCTTGATGATGAAATTGATGAAAGTGGGATTGAAAGAAATAAAAACCTAGATGTTTCTAAACCCACTATTTTGGATCTCAAGGAATTTAATTATGAAAATTTCTCTTTAATTGGTTGTATTTCCTTGTTGCAATCCGTGCTAGATTCTCCTCATGCTTATAGTCAAAATAAGGCCTTTATCGAACACATTGTTGATGCCTTGATGCAATCTTATGAAGAAAAACTTGAGTTGAAAGTTTCTATCCGTAGAAAACTCTATGATGAGTGGGAGCCTACTATTAAAATTAAAATTAAAGATTATGAGTTTCATGCTTTGTGTGATTTGGGTGCTAGTGTCTCTACTATTCCCAAAACTTTGTGTGATTTGCTAGATTTCCGTGACTTTGATGATTGCTCTCTAAACTTGCATCGTGCGGATTCCACTATTAAAAAGCCTATGGGAAGAATTAATGATGTTCTTATTGTTGCAAATAGGAATTATGTGCCCGTAGATTTTATCGTTCTTGATATAGATTGCAATCCTTCATGTCCTATTATTCTTGGTAGACCTTTCCTTAGAATGATTGGTGCAATTATTGATATGAAGGAAGGGAATATTAGATTCCAATTTCCCTTAAAGAAGGGCATGGAACACTTCCCTAGAAAGAAAATAAAATTACCATATGATTCTATCATGAGAGCCACTTATGGATTGCCTACCAAAGATGGCAATACCTAGATCTATCCTTGCTTTTATGCCTAGCTAGGGGCGTTAAACGATAGCGCTTGTTGGGAGGCAACCCAATTTTATTTTTGTTTTGTATTTTTGCTTCTGTTTAGGAATAAATAATACATCTAGCCTCTTTTTGGATGTGGTTTTATGTTTTAATTAGTGTTTGTGCCAAGTAGAACCTATAGGATAACCTACGATGATAGTTGATTTGATTCTGCTGAAAAACAGAAACTTTGCGCGCACGAATATAATTTTGTTAAATCACAGGAACGTGCTTTTGCGTTGATTCTTTTTGCTGATTTTCAATAAACAAATTTTCCAGGACTTAATATTTTGGTAGAATTGTTAGTGTTCCATAAGTTTGCGTTAGTTACAGATTACTACAAATTGTTCTGTTTTTGACAGATTATGTTTTGCGTGTGTTGTTTGGTTAATTTGATGAATCTATGGCTAGTAAAATAGTTTATAATCCATATAGAAGTTGGAATACAGTAGGTTTAACACCAATATAAATAAATAATAAGTTCATTACAGTACCTTTAAGTAATCTTTTGTTTTCTTTCTCTAACGGAGCTCACGAGATTTCTATTGAGTTTTGTGTTGTGAAGTTTTCAAGTTTTGGGTGAATTCTTTTGATGGATTATGGAACAAGGAGTGGCAAGAGACTAAGCTTGGGGATGCCCATGGAACCCCCAAGAAAATCCAAGGACACCAAAAAGTCAAAGCTTGGGGATGCCCCGGAAGGCATCCCCTCTTTCATCTACTTCCATCGGTAATTTACTTGGAGCTATATTTTTATTCACCACATGATATGTGTTTTTCTTGGAGCGTCTTGTATCATTTGCGTCTTTGCTTGTTAGTTTACCACAATTATACTTGATTTACACACCTTTTGAGAGAGCCGTACATGAATTGGAAATTGCTAGAATACTCTATGTGCTTCACTTATATCTTTTGAGCTTGATAGTTTTGCTCATAGTGCTTCACTTATATCTTTTGAGCGTGATAATTTTTGCTCTTGTGGTTCACTTAGATCTTTTAGAGCACGGTGGTGGATTTGTTTTAAAGAAACTATTGATCTCTCATGCTTCACTTAGATTATTTTGAGAGTCGTTATTAGCATGGTAATTTGCTTAATGTTAATATACTTGGTATTCAAGATATGTGAAACTTTCTTTTGAGTGAATTGAATACTAAGATAAGTTTGATGCTTGATGATTGTTTTGAGATATGGAGGTGATGATATCAAAGTTGTTCTAGTTGAGTAATTGTGAATTTGAGAAATGCTTGTGTTGACGTTTGCAAGTCCCGTAGCATGCACGTATGGATAAAGTTGTGTAACAAATTTGAAACATGAAGTGTACCTGGCTTGTGCATCCTTATGAGTGGCGGTCGGGGACGAGCGATGGCCTTTTCCTACCAATCTATCCCCCTAGGAGCATGCGCGTAGTACTTGATTTTTGATGACTTCTAAATTTTTGCAATAAGTATATGAGTTCTTTTGACTAATGTTGAGTCCATGGATTATACGCACTCTCACCTTTCCACTTTTGCTAGCCTCTTTGGTACCGTACATTGCCCTTTCTCACCTTGAGAGTTGGTGCAAACTTCACCGGTGCATCCAAACCCCGTGATATGATACTCTCTATCACACATAGACCTCCTTATATCTTCCTCAAAACAGCCACCATACCTACCTATCATGGCATTTCCATAGCCATTTCGAGACATATTGCCATGCAACTTCCATCATCATCATCATGACATACATTACTTTTGTCATATTGCCATTGCATGATCATGTAGTTGACATCGTATTTGTGGCAAAGCCACCATGTATTATTTTTCATACATGTCACTCTTGATTCATTGCACCATCCCGGTACACCGCCGGAGGCATTCATATAGAGTCATATCTTGTTCTAAGTTTCGAGTTGTAATCCTTATGCTATAATCAATGGAAGTGTGATGATCATCATTATTAGAGCATTGCCCAAAAAAAAGAGAAAGGCCAAAAGAAAAAAAGAAAGGCCCCACAAAAAAGGGTAATGCTACTATCTCTTTTTCCACACTTGTGCTTCAAAGTAGCACCTTGTTCTTCATATAGTGAGTCTCATATATTGTGCTTCAAAGTAGCACCTTGTTCTTCACGTAGTGAGTCTCATAAATTGTCTTTTTATAATAGTGGGAACTTTTCATTATAGAACTTGGCTTGTATATTCCTACGATGGGCTTCCTCAAATGCCCTAGGTCTTCATGAGCAAGCGAGTTGGATGCACACCCACTAGTTTTCTTTTGTTGAGCATTCATAGCTCTAGTGCATTCGTTGCATGGAAATCCCTACTCCTCATGTTGACATGAATTAATGGGCATCTCCATAGCCCGTTGATTATCCTCGTCAATGTGAGACTTTCTCCTTTTTGTCTTCTCCACACAATCCCCATCATCATATTCTATTCCACCCATAGTGCTATATCCATGGCTCACACTCATGTATTGCGTGAAGGTTGAAAAAGTTTGAGATTATTTAAGTATGAAACAATTACTTGGCTTGTCATTGGGGGTATAGAAGTTGGGAACATCTTTGTGTGATGAAAATGAAGCATAGCCTAACTATATGATTTTGTAGGGATGAACTTTCTTTTGCCATGCTATTTTGAGAAGACATGATTGCTTTGATTAGTATGCTTGAAGTATTATTATTTTTTATATCAATATGAACTTTTGTCTTGAATCTTCCGGATCTGAATATTCATGCCACAATTAAGAAGGTTTACATTGAAATTATGCCAAAGTATCACTCCGCATCAAAAATTCTTTTTTTATCATTTACCTACTCGAGGACGAGCAGGAATTAAGCTTGGGGATGCCTGATACGTCTCCAACGTATCTATAATTTTTGATTGCTCCATGCTACTTTATCTACTATTTTGGACTATATTGGGCTTTATTTTCCAATTTTATATTATTTTTGGGACTAACCTATTAACCGGAGGCCCAGCCCAGAATTGCTATTTTTTTTGCCTATTTCAGTGTTTCGAAGAACTGGAATATCAAACGGAGTCCAAACGGAATGAAACCTTCGGGAACGTGATTTTCTCACCGAACGTGATCCAGGAAACTTGAACCCAGCTCCAAGGAACAAAAGAGTCGGTCAAGAGGGTGGGGGTGCCCCCCCTAGGGCGCACCCCCTGCCTCGTGGCCCCCTGTTGCTCCATCAACGTACTCCTTCCTCCTATATATACCTACGTATCTCCAAACGATCAGAACAGGAGCCAAAAAACCTAATTCCACCACCGCAACCTTCTGTATCCACGAGATCCCATCTTGGGGCCTGTTCTGGAGCTCCGCCGGAGGGGGCATCCACCACGGAGGGCTTCTACATCAACACCATAGCCCCTCCGATGAAGTGTGAGTAGTTTACTTCAGACCTTCGAGTCCATAGCTAGTAGCGAGATGGCTTATTCTCTCCTTTTGGATCTCAATACAATGTTCTCCCCCTCTCTTGTGGAGATCTATTCGATGTAATCTTCTTTTTCCAGTGTGTTTGTTGAGACCGATGAATTGTGGGTTTATGATCCAGCTTATCTATGAATAATATTTGAATCTTCTCTGAATTCTTTTATGTATGATTGAGTTATCTTTTCAAGTCTCTTCGAATTATTCGTTTGGTTTGGCCAACTAGATTGGTAGTTCTTGCAATGGGAGAAGTGCTTAGCTTTGGGTTCAATCTTGCGGTGTCCTTTCCCAGTGACAGAAGGGGCAGCAAGGCACGTATTGTATTGTTCCCATCGAGGATAAGAAGATGGGTTTTTTATCATATTGCATGAATTTATCGCTCTACATCATGTCATCTTGCTTAAGGCGTTACTCTGTTTTAACTTAATACTCTAGATGCATGCTGGATAGTGGTTGATGAGTGGAGTAATAGTAGTAGATGCAGAATCGTTTCGATCTACTTGTCTCGGATGTGATGCCTATATACATGATCATACCTAGATATACTCATAACTATGCCCAATTCTATCAATTGCTCAACAGTAATTTCTTCACCCACCGTAGAAAATCTATGCTCTTGAGAGAAGCCACTAGTGAAACCTATGGCCCCGGGTCTATTCTCATCATATCAATCTTCATTTACTTTATTACTTGCTTTGTTTTTACTTTTCCTTTTACTTTTCACTTTGCATCTATATACCAAAAATACCAAAAATATTATTTATCATCTCTATCAGATCTCACTCTCATAAGTGACCGTGAAGGGATTGACAACCCCTAATCGTGTTGGTTGCAAGGAGCTATCGTTTTGTGTTGGTACGAGGGACTTGTGTGTGGTCTCCTACTATATTGATACCTTGGTTCTCAAAAACTGAGGGAAATACTTACGCTACTTTGCTGCATCATCCTCTCCTCTTCGGGGAAATCGAACGCAATGCTCAAGAGGTAGCACCGATCATTTCAACATCCGCAAGTTCAATTCTAAGTTTTCTCAATGGTGTTTGTTTCATCTGCCCCAAGTTGCCTTTGTTTTCCCGCCCTCCCACCCTTTTCTTCAAGGACTCAGATTTCTTGATCATGTATCCTTTTATTTGTGGGAATTCTCTCCATTCTTTTCCGTCAATGTTCTTATCCGGTAATTCTCAGGAAGATACTAATGGAGCTTCAAGTTTATTATTCTTTGTCTGTTTTCTTCTCCGGTGGATTCAATTCAAGCTTTCGGTTTTCATCATATTCCTGTCCTCGTTTCTAATGTTTTCCCATGCCGGTGCACCTCTTAATTGCTCACCTCTCTCTATTCATATCCGGAGTGTTTGAACATATCTCAGAAGGCTCGTCTTTTCATTGAAGATCCGTTCAAGCTATTTCGAGATTATTATCTCATTCAAGTCATTTAATTCAACCGGTGCAATCTCTCTTTAAAATCATTTCAATGGTGTTTCTCTTGAGTGGGCCCTAACCCACATGTTTTTTTCCAGGATCTTACCTGACTCTTCTAATTATCAGGAGCGATTCTCAAATTCATTTCCAAGTTTGACATAAGAATGAATTTTCATCAGTCACATGCCTTCTCCAAGGTCATTTCCAAATTCTTTTCATCTTTGGCTCAACCTTTTTTCTTTTAATCCTTCCAGAGTGTCTCAACAATTCATGGTGGTGTTTCTCGTCGTCATTCTCGAATTTTGAAGACCGAAGAAGAATTCCTGTTAAATCCTTACCCGTTCTTCCAGAGATTCATGGTTCTAGCGTCATGCCATCCTCATAATTGTTTTTGATTGTGACAATTCTTTTCTTACCATCCGGAGCATTTCATGAGTTGTTTCCATTTCTTTCCTCCGAAGGCCATCATGTCATAATTCTTCATTCTCAGCATGTAGCTACCATTCTCCAAATCTTACCGGTGCATCATTCAAATATCCTCTAATCAGTTCATGATCACTTCGTTCTCATGTATCTAAATCCCCTCAAGTATCTTCATTCGTTTTCCAATTCTTCCCGGTGATTTGTACCTTTGCTACTTTCATTTTCAATGCTTACAGTGGTTCGTTCAGGATTTCACTTCCTTCGTTATCATATCAAATATTCATTGTTTCCAAATCCCACTGGTGGTTCCATCAATACCTTCTCAAGCTTGCGCTATATCTCTTTTAATCCTTTCAACGGGAATAAGTAGTATGCCAAATCCATTGCTTGTCATCAATTTAATTTGATGAAGGATAAGCATACAATAAATCTTATTCTTATTTCCTCGAGGTGATTCAATTATTTTCTTTCGAAGATTGTTCATGATGAAGTAATTATCGGTTCAAAGTTGTTCATCTTTTTTTCCCGGAGTTCCAAGTTTTCTCGGTTATCTCGTCACGAAGCTCCATCTAAATCATTGCAAGGCTTCACCTTGTGTTTTCAACTTCTCTTCGTTTCTATCATACTTTTATTACCAGAGTTTTTCATGGAGTCTCTACATGGTGGTTTATCAAGGATTCCTTTCATCCTTCAATTGTTCTTCAAGATTTCCCTCGAAGCTAAGATCCGCCAAGCTATACTCAAAAATAAACATGGTGCCCAACACATGTTTTTTTTCTAAGGAGTTCAAATATTCTTCTTCTTGCATTCCAAAGTGCAATTCTTTCTACCTTATCTTTTGAGATGGTGTTATATCATTCTTGACCATTTCCATTCATGTTTCGCGATTCACATGTTGTCAAGAATGAGGTATTTTAAATCCATTAATATCTTGTTGGAGGTATCTTGTGTCATATTTCACCTTAAGCCTTCCCTAAGGAATGTTGCTATTGTGGTGCTTATCAATGATCCAGGTTATTTCTCTATCATCTTGGTGGAAGAAATTTTTCATCTCGTCGGTGTTATCAATTATATTATTTGTTTTCATAGTGGTAGAATTTCGCCTCAATTTTGAGAAGTTTTCCACAAGCCCACTACAAGCTTATTCCTTTCGTTGTTGGTTTTCCAACAACTCCGTTATAACCTTCTTGGAAGGGTGCTTTCCAAGCTCATTTGTGGCAGAAGTTGGCATTTCCTTCTCCATTCTGTTATTCCAATGGTCTATCTTCTATTCTTTCTTCCGGAGGCTTTGTGAGGTTGCTCTCATTGACCCATCATCTCGTTTTCTCAATATCATGTTATTTCCTTGCTTATCCATTTAACCGGAGTGTTGTGTCATCTCTTCATGTTCTTTTGATCTTACCAAGTTTTGCTACTCTTGTCAACCGGAGTGGTGTCGAATTTTTCTTTCCTTGGTTCTCTTCAACCAAAGTGCGTTCAAAGTCTATGTTGTTCCTTGATCTTGGTTCTTGTCGTATTCTCTGTTCCTCTTTTCTAAGGGAGTGGTTGCAATCTCGTTCATCTCCATTGTATTCTTTCTTTCAACTTTTCAACCTCTCAAGGTTCTTTGGTTTCACTCTTTTGTCGAAGAAGCAACTTAGTTTTACTTCTTCTCTTCCTCTTCTATTTCTCTCCGGTGCCATCCTAGATCTCGGGACAAGATCTCTTGTAAGGGGAGGAGTGTTGTGATGCCCCGAGACCGACGCTTCAGACGCCTTCCAATTATTTTGTCGTTTCATCGTGTGATTTATTTGTTTGTTGCATTCATCCTGGAATCATCCGCATTGCATCGGCACTTGTTGCCGTCATTGTTTTTAAAACATGCATCCGCTCGTAGTTGTCGTGTTCCCCCCTTGCGTTCGTTAACCGTTCCAAGACCAAACGTGTTCTCCTTTCCTTCTTGTCAAACCACTTAACCTCTCTGCACAACCACTGACCCCCTCTTGCGCGCGTCCAAAAACTCCCCCGGACCCGACCCTGGTAGTCGTTCCCGATGGGTCCGGATCATCCCCTAACATCTATAAAACATCCCCGTTTTATTATTTGGGCTACCTAACCTCTTTATTCTCGACGGCCCACTGCGATCGGACCGACTGAGTTAACCACTACCCTAATCCCCTAGCTATTTAAACAGTCTAACCCTAGATCCTAGGATGTCCCATCCGTCCATTCCGCCCGCCGCTGCCAGCCCACCTGGTCTCCTCCTCGGCTTCCTCACCAAGTCAACCACCATCCGTCCGATCCACCTCCCTCCAACCAGAGCCTCCGACCACCTCCCGTGATTTCCGCACCACCAAAAATCCCCAGTGGGCACAGCCCTCGACCTCGTCAGCCCCGTCGCCGCCGGTGACCTCAACCACCAGGGCGTCGCCCTCATCCACCAGGCCAGGAGCCCGAGCTCCTTCTCCCGCGTTCGTGCCCTGCCTCCGCAAGCCGTTGCCCGCCGGAACAGCACCAACCAGCACCAACCCCTGCGGCCACCTCTGCTTCTCGTTCGTAACAGCAGCCGGGAGCTCCCATATTGTCAACTGCCTGCGGCCAGTCTCCGTCGTCACGTTCGTGCCGAGCCGGCGAGATGGCCAGGTCACGGCGCCCTTCCTTTCCTCGTCATGCTGCTCCTCCCTGGTCATACCCCCTCTCTTGTTTTATCTCACAGGGAACCATGGCGCTGCCACAAGTCCCCTTCCTCCAGCGCCGCTGCACCATGGAGCAGTCATGGTGGCGTCGTCCTTCTCCGACCCCGTGAAGACCTGAGGCCCTAGCCCCGGGGCCCTGCCATCTCCATCGATCCCTCGCTGTAGCCCAGATCTGGTGCCTTGTCGGAGAACGTCATCCTCGACCAGATCCCCATTGCCTGGCGCCGCCAAGTCCCGCTCCTGCCTCTGTTCGAGAGGAGGCTGCAGTCGCGCAGCCGCATTGACCACTCCTCTGCTTCCGCTTGTCCC
The DNA here is from genome assembly GCF_018294505.1 of Triticum aestivum. NCBI lineage: Eukaryota > Viridiplantae > Streptophyta > Magnoliopsida > Poales > Poaceae > Triticum > Triticum aestivum. The sequence continues at coordinate 238,566,085 of NC_057804.1, forward strand.
CGCGCGGCCCAGTCCACCCCGGCCTATCTCCGCCAACGGGCCAATGGCCCATGGTGAGCAGCCCAGCTGCCTCAGTGCACTGTTTTCGGCCCGATTCATGTTTCATTTCGCGGAACGAATTTGGCTATTTTGTCCAGAAACTGCATATTTATAGATTGCCCCCTGTTGTTCATGCATATAATAACTCCACAACCGTGCATCAGATTAAAATGATTCAAACATGTAAAATGCTTAGAATTTTGCGTAGATTAATAATTTGCCCCTTTCATCCATGTTTAAAATGTTTAACATGTTGTTTGTGTTAATTTTGCATAATGCCATGCTAAAATGATTTAGTTCACAACAAAATAACCGTAGCTCGGTTTTAAATAAAATTAATATTTAAATGGGGTAGAAAAATGCCTAGTTTAACATGGTGTACTTTATTTTTCTGTTTAACAACATTAAAATTGTGTTTAGGGCAGAACAGTAGCTAATTCAAAATATGGACATGAGGATTTTCCGGAATTGTTGCTTGTTGTTTCCGGCCGCATTTAAACTTGCCTAAATAGCTAGTTTAATTATGCTTCACCTCTTGCCATGTTAACCAACATTTAATCTTGTCTTGTTCATAACCGAGAGAGAAACTAAATAATTGATGTGGTGTTCCGTCAATATGCAACTCGTTGCATATTGAGCTCCACTTAATTTGTAGTATTGTTTGTTGCACTTTGCCATGCCATGTCTCATTAAACCGGACATGCATCATACTTGTTTGTGCATCATGCCTTGATTATGCTTGTGTGTTCACCATGTTGTTTGCTTCTTTCCGGTTTGCTTCTCTCGTTAGCTTTGGTTTTATTCCGGAGTTGTGAGGATTCGTCCGACTACATCCGTTTGTCTTCTTCTTGGACTCGTTCTTCTTCCTTGTGGGATCTCAGGCAAGATGACCATTACCCTCGATATCACTTCTATCTTTGCTTGCTAGTTGCTTCCTTCTATCACTATGCTGTTCTACCTTTCACTTGTTTACCATGCCTCCCATATTGCCATGTCAGCCTCTAACTTTTTCACCCTTCCTAGCAAACCGTTGTTTGGCTATGTTACCGCTTTTACCCAGCCCCTCTTGTAGCGTTGCTAGTTGCAGGTGAAGTTGAATATAGCTCCATGATGGACAGGATTATGTTGGGATATCACAGTATCCCTTATTTAATTAATGCATCTATATACTTGGTAAAGGGTGGAAGCCTCGGCCTTATGCCTGGTGTTTTGCTCCACTCTTGCCGCCCTAGTTTCCGTCATACCGGTGTTATGTTCCTTGATTTTGCGTTCCTTACGCGGTTGGGTGATTTATAGGACCCCCTTGACAGTTCTCTTTTAATAAAACTCCTCCAGCAAGGCCCAACCTTCGTTTTAACATTTGCCACCTAAGCCTTTTTCCCTTGGGTTCTACAGACTCAAGGGTCATCTTTATTTACCCCCCCTGGGCCAGTGCTACTCCGGGTGCTGGTCCAACCTGGGCAATGTCCGGCGCCCACTGGGCAACCAGGGTCTATGCCAACCCGACGTCTTGCCCATTCGGTGTGCCCTGAGAACGAGATATGTGCAGCTCCTATCGGGATTTGTCGGCACATTCGGGCGGCTTTGCTGGTCTTGATTTACCATTGTCGAAATGTCTTGTAAACCGGGATTCCGAGACTGATCGGGTCTTCCTGGGAGAAGGAATATCTTTCGTTGACCGTGAGAGCTTGTGATGGGCTAAGTTAGGACACCCCTGCAGGGTATCAACTTTCGAGAGCCGTGCCCGCGGTTATGTGGCAGATGGGAATTTGTTAATATCCAGTTGTAGAGAACTTGACACCAGATTCGAATTAAAACACATCAACCGTGTGTGTAGCCGTGATGGTCTCTTTTCGGCGGAGTCCGGGAAGTGAACACGGTCTTTGTGTTATGATTGTGCGTAAGCAGTTTCAGGATCACTTCTTGATCACTTCTAGCTTCTCGACCGTTCCGTTTGCTTCTCTTCTCGCTCTTATTTGCGTATGTTAGCCACCATATTTGCTTAGTGCTTGCTGCAACTCCACCTCATTACCACTTCCTGCCATAAGCTTAAATAGTCTTGATCTCGCGGGTTTTGAGATTGTTGAGTCCTCGTGACTCACCAGATACTATCACAACAGATGCAGGTGCCGATGATACTGGTGCAGGTGATGCAACCGAGCTTAGATGGGAGCTCAATGAAGAGCTTGGTCATTACTATGTTTCGTTTCTTGAGGATCAGTAGTGGAGCCCAGTTGGGACGATTGGGGATCTAGCAGTTGGGTTATGTTCTTTTCTTTTGGCTTCGTCCATAGTCGGACTATGTGTGTACTCTGAATGATGTATGAATTATATGTTCATTCTGTGAAGTGGCGATTGTAAGCCAACTCTTTATCACATTCTTGTTCATTACATGGGATTGTGTGAAGATGACCCTTCTTGCGACAAAACCACCATGCGGTTATGCCTCTAAGTCATGCTTCGACACGTGGGAGATATAGCCGCATCGTGGGCGTTACACTTCCCACTGTTGGATGGATGGGCTCAAGCCTCTGGACGTCATACAGATTAATATGGTCATCCTCCAAATCCAGATGTGCAAGTGGGTTTCGTGCCCACTTCGCTTTTGTCATGTTAATTCTCCTTTCCTTTATTTGTCTTAGGCCATTTGATCTGCTTAGTTTTGCTTTATTGTTTGCTGTTAATTGTATGTTGTGCATTGTATATCTCCAGGAGATTATGCAATATGCACATAACCCAGGCTTGGTTATTCAGTTGGGGTGCATATGGTAGCTTCAACATTCAGCAAATTAGTCCTCAACTTATGTATTTTACCTACCCTTCTCTTTATAGTGGATTTGTGCTTGTTGTTGCCCTCATTGAAGGAGCACATGCAAATATGCTGAAAATTACATTGTTAGTTATGAACAAGGAGGAGAAAAGAAGGGTGGTATGGATCTATATGCTATCTAATTGACAACCAAATTCTTATGGTATGTGCTTTTGTTCTGTCAGAACTAAAACCAGAGGGTTTTGGGTGACTGACACCAGTTATATTCGCATCTATCTATATGCATGCCTATTTTATAACTTTACTATTCATTCTATAGATATGTTGGTTCTTATTTTGAACTTGCAGCTTAGCAAGAATAAGTGGGCAGTAAACAAGATGCCAGTCAAAGAAATTAATATACTTTAGAAATAAACTTTGTAATTGCCAAAAAGGGAAAATAGTATAGTTTAGAAGTACCATTTCTAAACCATCTTAAACAATAGCATTTGAGTTGCATAGCCCCAACATCTCGCAAAACCATGTCTTCGGTTGTTTTTCAGATATCGTGGACCATTCTTGTCAGTTTAACATAAAAGCTGAGTAGTACTTTGCTTTGATGGCTAATAGGATTTCACAATAAGTATGTGAGTTCTTTATGACTAATGTGCGTCCATAGATTATACGCACTCCTACCTTTTTGCAATTTGCTAGCCTCTTCGGTACCATGCATTGCCCTTTCTCACCTCGAGAGTTGGTGCAAACTTCACCGGTGCATACAAACCCCACGGTATGATATTCTCTATCACACATAAGCCTCCTTATATCTTCCTCAAAATAGTCACCATACTGCCATTCCGAGATATATTTTCATGCAACTTTCACCTCCCCGTTTTCATGACATGTGAGTTCATCGTCATATTGCTTTGCATGATCATATAGAGCTGAATGATATTTGGGGCACAGCCACCACTCACCATTATTATACATGTTACGCTAGATCATTGCACATCCTGGTACATTGCCAGACGCATTCATATAGTCATATTGTTTTAGTTTTATCGAGTTGTAGTATCGAGTTGTAAGTAAATAAAAGTGTGATGGTCATTAATATTAGAGCATTGTCCAAATGAGGACAGGATGATGGAGACTATGATTCCCCCACAAGTCGGGATGGGACTCCGCACAAAAAAAGAGAGGAAAAAAAGAAAAGAAAATAAATAAATGAGAGAAAAGGGAGAAGGGGCAACATTACTATCCTTTTTCAACATTTGTGCTTCAGAGTAGCACCATGGTCTTCATATAGAGAGCCTCCAGAGATATCACTTTCATATACTAGTGGGAATGTTTGTTATAGAACTTGGCTTGTATATTCCGATGATGGGCTTCCTCAAATGCCTGAGGTCTTCATGAGTAAAAATTTGGATGCACACCCACTTAATTTTTTGTTGAGCTTTCATACAGTTATACCTCTTAGTGCATCCGTTGCATGGTAATCCCTACTGCTCGCTTTGATATCGATTGATCGGCATCTCCATAGCCCATTGATTAGCCGTGTTGATGCGAGACTTTTTTATTTTCTTTTTTTGACTTCCCTTATTAATCTATATCACCGCATTCTATTCCATCTCTAGTGCTATATCTATGGATCACACCGATGTATTGCGTGGGGTTGAAAATCTTGAAGCGTGTTAGAAGTACGCTCCAATTGCCTGGTTTGACACGGGGGTGCTTATGATTTATATTTATGCAGTGAAGGTGGAGACATGCCATGCTAACATGATAAAATGAGTTGGGGTAACATTCGTTAAGGATCGTATTTGAAAAAATAATGCTTATGCTTCTTATATGCATAGATATTGTTATGTTGATATTGTTGCTTCATCGTTCCTCAATAATGACACCGTAAAGAGATTACGTGATACATATGTTAGGTAGCATTTCACATCGAAAATTCTGTTTTTATCATTTACCTACTCGAGAACTAGCATGATTTAAGCTTGGGGATGTTGATACGTCTCCGACGTATCCATAATTTTTTATTGTTTCATGCTATTATATTGTCAATCTTGGATGCTTTATATGCATTTTTATATCATTTTTTGGACTAACCTATTAAGCAAGTGCCTGGTGCCCAGTGCGACTTCCTGTTTTTTTGCTTGTTTTTGGCTTTTCAGAAAATCAATACCAAACAAAGTCTAGAGATGATGGAACTTTACGATGATTTTTTTGGACCAGAAGGGACCCTAGATGGTTCTGGTGGATGCCAGAAGACCTATGGGAGAGCTATGAGCTCACATGGTGCACCCCTTGAGTTTGTGGGTCCCACATAGCTCCGTTTGACCTAATTCCACCTATATAAATTCACATTTATTCCCAAACCAATAGGGAGTCACCCAAAACACTATTTCTTCCGCCGCAAGCTTCTGTTCTTCCGCGATCCCATCTGGAGGCCTTTTCCGGTACTCTGTCAGAGGGGGAATCGATCACAGAAGGCTTCTACATCATCCTGGCTGCCTTTCGATGATGCATGCGTAGTTCACCATAGACCTACGGGTCCATAGCTAGTAGCTAGATGGTTTCTTCTCTCTCTTTGATCTTCAATACAATGGTCTCCTTGATCTTCTTGGAGTTCTATCCGATGTAATCTTCTTTTCCGGTGTGTTTGTTGGGGTCCAATGAATTGTGGGTTTATGATCAGGTTATTCATTGAAAGTAATTGAGCCTTTTCTTAACTGTATTATGCATGATTCTCATAGCTTTTTATTTCTCTCTGATCTATCCATTTGGTTTAGCCAACTAGATTAATTTATCTTAAGTGGGAGAGGTGCTTCATAATGGGTTCAATCTTGCGCTGTCCTCACCCAGTGATAGAAGGGGTAGCGAGGCATGTATTGCATTGTTGCCACTAAGGGTAAAACGACGGGTTCAATCATATTGCTTGAGTTTACTTTGTCTACATCATGTCATCTTGCTTAAGGCGTTACTCTGTTTGTCATGAACTTAATACCATAGATGCATGCCGGATAGCGATCGATTGGTGGAGTAATAGTAGTAGATGCGGATACGTCTCCAATGTATCTATAATTTATTAAAGTATTCATGCCATGTTTACAACAAATTTATATGGTTTGGGTGCAATTTTATATGATTTAAATGGAACTAACCCAGACTGACATTGTTTTCAGCAAAACTACCGTGGTGTTGTTTTTTGTGCAGAAATAAAAGTTCTCGGAATGGGCTTAAACTTTTTGACAATTTTTTTGGAACAAAAGAGACATCCGAAGCTTCCATGGGAGGACCAGAAGAGCAACGAGGTGCCCACGAGGCACTAGGGCGTGCCGGGGGGGTGATGGTGACATGGTGTCTCTAGGGCCCATCTTAGGTCATCTTTGCATGAGACTGACGCCAAAAAAAATCCTATAAATAGAGAAACCCGCAAAAATAACCCTAGAACTTCGACTCTACCGTCACAAGCTTATGTAACTTTGAAATACCATCTGGAGCCCTGTTCCGGCACCCTACCGGAGGGGGAAATCATGACTGGAGGCATCTTCATCATCCCGGCTGCCACCATGACGAGGAGGAAGTAGTTCACCCTCGGGGCTGAGCGTATGTACTAGTAGCTATGTGTTTGATCTCCCTCTCTCATGTTCTTGATTTGGCACGATCTTGATGTACCACGAGCTTTGTTAATATAGTTGGATCATATGGTGTTTCCCCCTCTCTATCTTGTTGTGATGAATTGAGTTTTTACCTTTGAGGTTTCACTATTATCACATTGAATACTTGTTGGATTTGAGAATAGTTGACATATGTCTTGCATATGAATACCCGTGTGACAATGGGGTATTATATTGATTCAATTATACATGTTTTGGTACTCAACTCACAGATTCACGAGCTGACATTGGGGTAATCTATGCATAGGGGTTAATGCATGTTTTCATCCTACTTTCTCCGGTAGAAACTTTGGGGCACTCTTTGAAGTTCTTTGTGTTGGATTAAGTATTATGAATCAGAAGTTTTTTGATGCATATCATATAATCAACTCACGGATACTTGTGGTGACATTGGAGTATCAAGGTGACATTATGGTGTTTTTTTAGTACGAACTCTAGGGCTGTTTGTGACACTTATCGGAATAGCTCAGTAGATTGATTAGAAAGGATGAGTTTGAGGTGGTTTCATACCCTACAAACAATTTCATCCTATGTTCTCTGCTTGATAATAACTTTGGAGTGACTCTTTGTCGCACGTTGAGGGATTGTTATATGATTCAATTATGTTAGCACTATTTAGAGATTGCACTAGTGAAAGTATTGAAAGTGCATTATATCGACTAGAGGGGGTGGGGTGAACATGCGATTTTTACAAATTCGTCATTGAGGAAATACTACTTGAGTAATTTGCTAAGTGACGAAATACAAGAAGTGGATAATGTACTCAGGTGCATGCATAACAAGACAGTAGCATAGTCATCATGATGAAATGAAACATACACAAAGCACAGGTAGCGTGTAAACAGGTTAAGAAGGCAGAAGACAAGGTGACTCAAGAAATACGATTGAGGAAATTAAGAAAGTCTTCAGTCAAAGTCTTCAAACAGTAACGATCAATTTCATCACACATGAGTGAGGAAATTAAAGGGTTGAGGAAATAGAACCAGTAGCTCGGTGAAGACATTGATTTGGTAGACCAGTTCCAACTGCTGTGACAGTTGTACGTCTAGTTGGAGCGGCTTAGTATTTAAACCAAAGGACACATAGTCCCAGGACACACAGTCCTTACAGTATTCACCTTGAGCTAAGGTCACACAAACCTTGCCCAATCATTCGTGGTAAGTCTTCAGGCGATAGCCGGAGTCGCAGCTCGTCGGGGACGGAGCTAGGAGCAGTGGGAGGATGCACTGGAGAGAGCACCATTGTCGCGGTGTTGCAGGGAGCACGGTTACACGGTCGGACGCGAGCCGTGCGTGCTGTGACCGCGACGGCGAGCTCGACGGCGGAGCCATAGCTTGGCAATGGTGGTGCGTTGCGCATGACTAGATACGGTGTGAAAACGGAGCAAGAATAGTGAGAAGAAGGGGGGTGGAGCTCACCAAGCGGCACACGAAAGTCCTGCGGGGAACGGGAGCGCAGAGGCGAGGCGGACTGCGACGTGGTGGAGCTCGGTGTCCAGGGGTTGAAGATGACCTCGCCCACGCCGTTGCGGTGGCGCGGAGCTCAAACCAACGGTTGGGGACGACGAGGCGGGCGGTGAGGGAGCTCGGTGCCTCGCCGGCGCGGTGCGGGGAGGACGGTGGCCACGGCTACGTGACGGTCACGGCCATGGGAGCGCTCGGACAGGGACGGATCTAAGGAACAAGTGGGAGGTGGAGATCTGGGGGGAGAGCGGGGGTGAGTGGGAGAGGGAACCAAGGAGGCGTGGGCTTGCGGCCTTATCCCATCGGCGGGGACGGCGAGGTGGTGCGACGGGGACGCGCCCCTGTTCATGGCGCGGTCGGGGCAACAGGGCGCGGGGAAGGAGGCGACCAGGGGGAACGAGGGACTGGGCCGGCCCGGATGGGCGGGCCGGCTGTTGGCTAGCTAGGCCATTCGGCCCAGGGAGAGGGGGGTCCTTTTCCCTTTCTATTGTTTTTTCCTTTTCTTTTATTTCTTTTATTTCTTTTCTGTTTTAGCTTAGTTTCCTTTTATTTTTATTTTAGCAAAATACCAAAATGGCACCTAATTTGATGTTACCAAATATGCCACTACCACATTAACTAGCTACCTAAACTAAAATGTTTTGTAATTATTTATTATTTAAAAGTATTTAAATAATCGTTTTCGCTACTGTTTTATTCATCTTATAGCATTTAAAGGTTTTATGAAAGTAGGGTTTCTTCACCTTAATCACCTATGCATTATCTGGCACAAACTGAACATTTTAGTTTTAATATTTGAAAGCTTTTGATGTTTGCCTCTATTTTGAATTTGAATTTGAATCGGTTTCGAACTAACGTGAGATTATTAACAGTAATCGAGGTGACGTGGCATCGTTAGCAGGGGTTACTGTAGCTTGATTATCCGGGCGTCACAATTCTCCTCCTCTACAAGAAATCTCGTCCCGAGATTTTAGGAGGGGAGTAAGGGGGAAGGGATTGGGTTACAAAAAATCTAACAGATCTTCTTGGACTTGGTTGCTCTTCTTGAAGTGGTCGATCCATTATGTTAATGTCTTCATTTTTCTACTTCAAGTCATCAAGATGAAGTCGACATGCTTTCTTTGGGGGTTCCATCATACTGACGAAAGATTAAGGGGGTATTCCAGGAGAACGAACCTCTACAAGGTTGACTACCTGGTCGATAACATCAGGGAAGGTGGCGGAACGTAACTCTCGAATTGAAACTTAAGAAAATATCGAGAGCAAAATGAGGTTTCACGGGGAGTTTCGAGCGAGCAGGCAACCGTTCGATGCCTGAAACAGGGCGTGAAAGGGGCTCAAAGCAATCGGGAATAAGTATTGTGTCCGGTAACAGATTTGATGATCCCTCGGAAGATGGCTCATGAATTACATACGAGGCCACACACGAGGAACAACCTTGGGAATAGGGGGGTGCAGGAGAGTCAGGTTTCAATCCTGTGGGACTGTGGGTTATGGGCCCACCATGTGGTTCAAAAGTAGGAAGGACGCCGACATATTGCACGGTCATGGTAGCAAGGCATGGCAGAGGATAGCCTGTCAGTTATGTTGGCAACAATGTTGGTACCAAGGGCGAGGGACGAAGAGAACCGTTTTCCTACTCGCTAAACGAGGCGGACCAATAGGCAAAGTTCTCATCCATCGGGGGTTACCAGGATGTCGTCAGCAATAGTAACAGGGTCACACTGACAGAGTTGTAAACCGAGGTGTTTACCTAAGCAGGAGAATATTACTGCTTAGATCATATCACAAGAAACGTTAACACAACAAATGGAAATAAAAATATGATTATCAGATTAAACAGAACAATGGAAAGGAAAATGTGTTTAAACACATATTTCAAAGGTATAACCTTCGGAAGGACGAGCAGAGCATGATATCCATGACAGGATATAATGTAGTAAACTCTTTAGGTAGGGGAGAGAATTTTCATGACATTACCCTTACAGCGGTGTTTGGATAACCGAGCAGGAAACATTTAGCATTGGGCTTCAAATGTTTTTGTTGAAAATCGGAGTACCATGGACATGCTTCGAGATAACACTGACATGGTTTGCAAGCAAATGTCAGACTTTGTATTCACGAAGGATCCATCAGGAACATCTTATAGAATAAGTCTTACAATTTCCTTATGGAAGAATGGCTAACCTTACTGAAAAGAGGGGGTATTATAACAATGGGTTCCCCAGCGAGGTGTGCTAGGCATGACATCACCTTACCGGGTCATATAAAGACCAATGTTAAAACTCCTGGAAATATGTTCAAACCATCATATCTGATAGGGATTCAGATCTGATTGGTGTAAAAAAAATCCTCAGACTTGGGATGCCTGAGAAGAATAGGTACAACACAAATTGACGAGATGACATTGTAAAATTCTTGGGAAATGAACTATGGAAGCGAGTTCCGAAACAAGAGTTCATCAGTAAAAAAAAGAGAGGAGGAGGAGGTGGCTGATGGACTCAGCGACAATTCAACGAGGTATCCAAAAAGATGGATCTCCACAATTATGTGGATAAGGAGATAACATTTGTCAGATTAAATGATATAATGAAGTATGCTCGAGGAAACCATACACAATTAAACATTGGTTGAAAGGTGCGCCCGTAATATGGGTTGGGTTGCACGACCAATGTCAGAATGGTGATTCAATAATCAATAGTCTAAGAATGAATGGCGGACCATTAACATCGAAGCAATAGGGTTGCTAGAAGGGCAGAATCCAAACTGCACCATTCACTAGTTGGTGCCCCGGTTGGAATCAACACGAGGACCAAGAAAGAATGGTGATGGTGAGAAGTATCACTATACCAAGAATTCTTAAGAGGTGGAGTAATCCTCACAACATCCTTGTCATCAAGGACATTAATACTTCAAGGTAGAACATCATACAAGCTGGATATCAAGTTGCATCCATAACATGAACAATTTTGTGTTGGGGGCAGGCAAGAATGTTGTCGATGATAACACAATCATGAGGGGCAAGGACGGTATTTCCCATAATGTATTTGATTGATATCCTGGAAGGAATCAAAATGCTGATGATGATCACAACAAATGTTGTCGAGAGGCTCCACGAAGATGTAATCGATCGGTGACGACATCAATCCAAGGGAATGGTGAAGCAAAAGGCTATTATAAACATAGTTAAGAGGTCATCTCGAGATTCAGGGTGTCTCTAAAGACAAACAATATGATGGTGAAAGTTCTTTGTAAGCTTAGAGTGCTGCGGGATTGTGTCCCGGGGATGAAGGGCATAGGTAGAATGGTCAAGCAGTCAGCCTGACGATGATGATGTAGTCAATCAGCTAGGAATGACACGATCAAGTTCCAACTCATAAGCAATGAAGATTACTAATAGTTGTTGAATCATAGTGCAGACTCGATTCAATTGTCGGTGTCCTTGAGGGGTTTTAATAACTCAGAATCCGTTGGAAAAATGGAATCGACAAGAATATTAGTTGATGATGAACTCATCAGAAGTTATGTAGTTCCATGGTATTCTCGAGATACCAGAGGGTAATACTCGAAAGAAGATTACAATAGAAACTGAACTGGAGTGTTGACTTGCAATAGCAGATACTTTAATCTTGTCATAATAGACAAGGCAATGGAATGGTTTCCTTTCAGATGTATTGAATAAGGTTAGGATGGTCGAAACCATAACTGTAAGGGATCCAATTTACTACACTAGAAGGATTATTCGAATGATTAAATATACTTACAAGAAGCTTTCATGATAGGTTCCACATCGGGTCCATGGGCATGAACCCAAGGGTTCAAGGTCGACTCCCACTTCTCCAAAGCACAACCTTACATTCACTTCTCGTTTTGATATAGGCATTAGTGTTGAAAGTTTTACCTGGTGAAATACCAGATGAGTATGACTCGTGAAAACTTCATAGTTCAAACATATTAAGGAAGGCATAGGTTCAACCCGTCAGGGTATCGTGGAAACATATACCTCAAGCTTCAAGAGTAAATATCACCAGCTTGAAAGCAGAGCAATGTTGAGAAAATAGAGGATACAATTTACCAAAGGCATTATGTATCCGAGGGAAGGCTCACAAGGTTATTGAATATGAAGGACGCTGTTGGATAAAATCCAACAATGGATCGGGCGATCCATAACAGAGCTGATGTGAGTATCAGTACTCAATCAGAGGAAGAAAGAATGCACGGGCATCATATTATAGAACATCAGAATAATTCGATGCTTAGATAATCAAAGGAATTATGATTTCCAAAACAAGGATCAGAAGCAGACACTCTGATCAAGGATGGATTAGTTGGATAGACCAGAGGCACAATTGACGACAAATAGTTTGGTCGAGAACCAGCTCATGTTCGAAAGACGTCTGAGCCAGAAATATAATTTAAAAGGATCAACTGATGATTGCGTGCATTCGCACTCATGTTGAATCCATAGGATCAAAATCATAATGACAAGAGATGCCAATAAGATTACGAGACTTATGGGATTAACCATAATGCAAGCAAGCAAGAATATCAAGAGCAAGAGGATGCTCGGGATTTTTGGAAGATCGAATGGTATTTCGAAAACTTTTGTGAAACACATGAACAACTAGGAAAGAGCAGATACTCGATAAGTGCGAGGAATTATCTGTAAGGGTATTCATGAGGCAAGAACTGTAAAGCGGTAAGCTCAAAGGATTCTTGGAACAACGGAGGGCGGTTCGGGGCATCTTGTATTAACAAGATCAACTTGGAATAAAATTAAGAATGGCGGATGTAAGTATTTATCCATAGGGATAAATCAGTGGTAGGTAATTGCAAGAGCAACGAGCACAAAGTCTCGAGAACATCGGAGAGTGTCTAAGAAATCCTTCGGTGCACCTAGCAATCATCTGGAGTGAGGGGCTCTCTGGGAGGAAGTAGTTATGAGAACCTAGAGTCAGAGTTAGTAAACTCATTTCACCCGAATAGAAGAGAGATCGGAGTCCCAGAGTAAAGGTCGAGGAGTAAAAGATCCTAATACTACCCAAATGGCGACGTGGGCCCGTAAGACACATAGCCATGTTAGTAAAAGTTTTGTAATGTTTAGACTCGACTTCGGCCAAGGAGTGTGGAAGGGGATTCCTACAGGCAGTCGGCTCCGATACCAACTTGTGATGCCCCCGATTCAATCGTACACTAATCATGCACGCAAACGTGTATGATCAAGATCAGGGACTCACGGCAAGATATCACAACACAACTCTAAAAACATAAATAAGTCATACACGCAACATAATACATGCTAGGGGCCTTGAGGGATCGAATACAAGTGCTCGATCATAGATGAGTCAGCGGAAGCAAAAATATCTGAGTACAGACATAAGTTAAACAAGTTTGCCTTAAGAAGGCTAGCACAATTTGGGATACACATCAAAAGAGGCGCATGCCACCTGCCTGGGATCCTCCTAAACAACTCCTAGTCGTCATCACCAGCCTGCACGTAGTAGTAGGCACCTCCATTGTAGTAGTCGTCGTCGACGGTGGCGTCTGGCTCCTGGGCTCCAACCTCTGGTTGCGGCATCCGAGAAGAAGAGGAAAACGAGGGAAAAGAGGGAGCAAAGCAACCATGAGTACTCATCCAAAGTACTCGCAAGCAAGGAGCTACACTACATATGCATGGGTATATGTGTAAGAAGGCCATATTAGTGGACTGAACTACAGAATGCCAGAATAAAAGGGGGATAGCTAGTCCTATCGAAGACTACGCTTCTGGCAGCCTCCGTCTTGCAGCATGTAGAAGAGAGTAGATTGAAGTCCTCCAAGTAGCATCGCATAGCATAATCCTACCCGGCGATCCTCCCCTCGTCGCCCTGTGGAAAAGCGAACACCGGGTTGTCTGTGGAACTTGTCTGGGTGTGTTTTATTAAGTATCCGGTTCTAGTTGTCATAAGGTCAAGGTACAACTCTGGGTCGTCCTTTTACCGAGGGACACAGCTATTCGAATAGATTAACTTCCCTACAGGGGTGCACCACATAACCCAACACGCTCGATCCCATTTGGCCAAACACACTTTCCTGGGTCATGCCCGGCCTCGGAAGATCAACACGTCGCAGCCCCACCTAGGCACAACAGAGAGGTCAGCACACCGGTCTAAATCCTATGCGCGCAGGGGTCTGGGCCCATCGCCCATTGCACACCTGCACGTTGCGAGGGCGGCTAGAAGCAGACCTAGCAACCTCCATTACAAAGGAAGTCACGTTACGTGGTCCAATCCGGCGCGCGCCGCTCCGTCGCTGACGTCAAGAAGGCTTCGGCTGATACCACGACATCGAGTGCCCATATCTTTCCCGCGTAGTTGGTTAGTGCGTATAGGCCAGTGGCCAGACTCAGATCAAATACCAAGATCTCGTTAAGCGTGTTATTATGAAGTAACCGCGAATGCCCACCAAGGCCAGGCCCACCTCTCGCCTAGGTGGTCTCAACTTGCCCTATCGCTCCGCCACAAAGATTCACACAGAGGGCCGTCGGGACAAAGGTCCATTCAGCCCCCAATCCGTCAATCACTCACGGGTACTCTTCGAGCCGACCCGACTTTAGTCACCATCTGTAGTATGTATATATGTATAGTATATACCCATGATCACCTCCCAAGTGATCATGGCCCGATAGTATAGCAAGGCAGACCGACAAGAATGTAGGGCCACAGATGATAAACTAGCATCCTATACTAAGTATTTAGGATTGCAGGTAAGGTATCAACAGATGTAGCAACAATGTCAGGGTATGCATCAGAATAGGATTAACGGAAAGTAGTAACATGCTACACTACTCTAATGCAAGCAGTATAGAGGAGAATAGGCGATATCTCGTGATCAGGGGGGGCTTGCCTGGTTGCTCTGGCAAGTAGGAGGGGTCGTCAACTCCGTAGTCGAACTGGGCAGCAGCAGCGTCGGTATCGAAGTCTAGCGAGAGAAGAGGGGGAAGAAACAATAAATATAATGCAAACATATGCATGGCGATGCATGACATGACAATGAGCGTTGTTAGGGGGCCCAATCGCGGTAGTAGGTGATACCGGCGAAGGGGGTAAACATCCGGGAAAGTATTCCTGGTGTTTCGCGTTTTCGGAGAGAATAACCGGAGGGGGAAAGTTGCGTGTTCGAAATGTTAGGGGTGTGTGGTGATCGAACGGGCTGCGTATACGAATTCGTCTCGTCATTTTGAGCAACTTTCATGTAGAAAACATTTTCATCCGAGTTACGGATTAATTTCTATGATTTTCCAAAGTTTTAAATCATTTTCTGATTTTAATTATTTATTTAAATCCAACATTATCCAGAACAATAATGATGATGCAAGCATGTCATCAGAGTGATGTCAGCAGGTCAACAGGTCGGTTAACCAGAGTCAAAGCTGACTTGTGGGTCCAGCAGGACCCACGTGTCATTGAGAAAGAGGTGAAATAGGATTTGTCTTAAACTAACTAGGATTAGTTAAGTGTGGGCCCCATTAGTCAGTGACAGATTATTGTTATAATTAACTAATTAATTAATTAGTAGCTTATATTTATTTTAAAAGAAAAGCTTAAAGGTTGGGGGCCCCGCATGTCATTGACGGGGGCCTGCCCAGTCAGCATAGTTGACTGGGTCAACTGGGCCCAGGGAGGCCAGGGGTCAGTGGCTGAGCAGTGGGACCCGCGGCACCACGTCGGCACCGAGTCAGCGCGGCCACCGGAGTGTGCCGACGAGCCCAGACGCCGTGGTGAGCTCCGGCGAGCTCGGAAATGGGCTACAGAGGACCAAAACGGGCGCGGCCAGGCTCTCTGGAACGGCCTCTTCACGTCATGTCCGATGGAGGGCAGCACGACGGTGGGGGGGGCGGAATGGTCGCCGGCGACGACATCGGGTGGACGCCGAGGCTCGGGCGAGTTCGATGACGGGGCTACGGGGCACGGTTCGTTGCGGGGCTAGGTGCGTTCGAACGCACGCGACAAAGCGCGTCAAGTGGCGGTGGTCGCAGGCACAGGGGTGGCCGGGGTTGAGTGGTGCTTCAAGATCAGGCGACAGCCGAAATCGCAGCTTGTCGGGGACGGAGCTAGGAGCAGCGAGAGGATGCACTGGAGAGAGCACCGTTGTCGCGGTGTTGCAGGGAGCACGGTTACACAGTCGGACGCGAGCCGTGCGTGCGGTGACCGCGGCAGCGAGCTTGACGGCCGAGCCGTAGCTTGGCAATGGTGGTGCATCACGCACGACTAGCTACGGCGTGAAAACGGAGCAAGAACAAGGAGAAGAAGGGGGGTGGAGCTCACCGAGCGGCATACGAAAGGCCTACGGGGAACGGGAGCGCAGAGGCGAGGCGGACTCCAACACGGTGGCGCTCGGTGTCCGGAGGTTGAAGACGACCTCGTCCATGCTGTTGCGGTGGCGTGGAGCTCGAACCAACGGTCGGGGACGACGAGGCGGGCGGTGAGGGAGCTCGGTGACTCGCTGGCGCGGTGCGGGGAGGACGGTGACCACGACTACGTGACGGTCACGGCCATGGGAGCGCTCGGACGGGGGCAGATTTAAGGAACGAGTGGGAGGCGAAGATCTGGGGGGAGAGCGGGGGTGAGTAGGAGAGGGAACCGAGGAGGCGTGGGTGTGGCAGCCTTATCCCATCGACGGGGACGGCGAGGTGGTGCGATGGGGACGCGCCCCAGTTCATGGCGCGGTCGGGGGAACAGGGCGCGGGGAAGAAGGCGACCAGGGGGAACGAGGGAGTGGGCCGGCCCGGATGGGCGGGCCGACTGTTGGCTAGCTAGGCCATTCGGCCCAGGGAGAGGGGGGTCCTTTTCCCTTTCTATTGTTTTTTTCTTTTCTTTTGTTTTATTTATTTTATTTCTTTTCTGTTTTAGCTTAGTTTCCTTTTATTTTTCTTTTAGCAAAATACCAAAATGGCACCTAATTTGATGTTACCAAATATGCCACTACCACATTAACTAGCTACCTAAACTAAAATAGTTTTGTAATTATTTATTATTTAAAAGTATTTCAATAATCGTTTTCGCTATTGCTTTATTCATCTTATAGCATTTAAAGGTTTTATAAAAGTAGGGTTTCTTCACCTTAATCACCTATGCATTATCTGGCACAAACCGAACATTTTAGTTTTAATATTTGAAAGCTTTTGATGTTTGCCTCTAGTTTGAATTTGAATTTGAATCGGTTTTGAACTAACGCGAGATTAGCAACAGTAATCGAGGTGACATGGCATCGTTAGCAGGGGTTGCTGTAGCTTGATTGTCCGGGCGTCACAATCCCCCACATGCAAATCTAAAGAGCATTCTTCAATATTGGTGAGACCAGGCACATCACATAAAGATTTCGGAATTGTAGAAACACTAGCACCCAAGTCACATAGAGCAAAACACTCATAATTTTTAATCTTGAATTTTATAGTAGGTTCCCATTCATCATGCAATTTTCTTGGAATTGAAACTTCTAATTCCAACTTTTCTTCAAAAGGTTTCATCATGGCATCAACAATATGTTTAGTAAAAACTTTATTTTGTTCATATGCATGGGGTGAATTTATCATGGATTGCAACAAAGAAATAGAATCAATCAAAGATCAACTATCATAATTGAAGTCATTGTAATCCCAAATAGTGGGCACATCACTAGTT
Source organism: Triticum aestivum (assembly GCF_018294505.1). Lineage (NCBI taxonomy): Eukaryota > Viridiplantae > Streptophyta > Magnoliopsida > Poales > Poaceae > Triticum > Triticum aestivum. The sequence goes on from NC_057804.1 coordinate 238,583,681, forward strand.
AAAGTCTTGACCTCTTCAAACCCACTTTTATCAAATTTTAACAAGATTTTCACCCTCCAAATCATAGGTACGCCTTCTAACAAGAGTTGAATCTTCTCCAGTCCCTTTTTCATCAATCTTAAATTTACTAAACAAAGAATCAATAGAAGAAACACCAATCATTTTAAGATCTTCATCACCTTTATGATAGTAATCACTAGAAAACACTCTTTCTAAAAATTCTCTTTTAGCTCTAAGCATAGAGGTTCTTTTCTTACTTTTATCCATAGAAACATATACAACTTCAATTGATTTTTCAACCTTAGGCACAGAAAATTTCATCCTGAGAGTTTCTACATCATGAGAAATTCTGTCAACACTTTTAGACAAATCATCAATTTTATTCAACTTTTCTTCTATCAAAGTGTTGAAAGCCTTTTGCGTATTGATAAATTCTTTAATATTGCTCTCAAGATCAAAGGTGTTTCTATTATTATTATAGGCGGGATTACCATAGGAATTACCATAATTATTAGAGAAATTACTAGGAAAAGGCCTAGGATTAAAATTGCCTCTATAAGCATTATTATTGAAATTATTTCGCGAGACAAAATTCACATCTATGGCATCACTATTTTGCTCAATCAAAGTAGACAAAGGCACATCATTAAAACAAATAGGAGCACTTTTATTAGCAACCAACATCATAAGAGCATCAACTTATTCACTCAAAGAATTTATTTCTTCTACCGAATTGAGTTTTTTACTAGTAGGAGCTCTTTCGGTATCCATTGCGAGTAATTTGCCATAATATTGTCTAGAATTGTAGTAGCTTCACCCAAAGTAATTTCCATAAAAGTACCCCCCCGAGGGGGAATCTAAAATATTACGAGAAACAAAATGCAATCCCGCATAAAATTTTTGTATGATCATCCAAAGATTTAACTGGGCAATTCCTTAGCATCAATTTCATCCTTGTCCAAGATTGTGCAACATGCTCATGTTCAAGTTGCTTGAAATTCATGATCTGGGTTTTAAGGGAAATAATTTTTGTGGGCGGAAAATATTTATTGATAAAAGCATCCTTGCACTTGTTCTAAGAATCAATATTATTGTGAGGCAAAGAAGAAAACCAAATTTTTGCATGATCTCGCAAAGAAAACGGAAATAATTCCAACTTCACAACATCATTGTCCACATATTTTTTCTTTTGCATATCGCATAATTCCACGAATGTGTTAAGATGGGACGCGGCATCCTCATTAGGAGTACCAGTAAATTGATCTTTCATGTTGTTGTAGTAGTCGTCGATGAGCATGCCGGAGACGTCTCCAAGGGAGTCCAACTCCTTGGTGGCCTCGGGCACCCTCCACTCCTTCTGGATGTCGATGAAGTTGGCGACCTCCAGATTGACGCGCTCTGGCCTGGTTTTGTCACCGTTGATGGAGAAGCCAGCAAAGGTGTACCAGGGGTCAGCGAGTAAGTTGTCAAAGATGGTGCACCTTTCAGCAGCGCTCAGTTGGAAGAGGAGCACGGGCTGAGTCTTGCCGACAGAGAGTTGGACGAGGGCGGGTTTCTGCGTCGCTTCAGGCTCGTTGTTGTACTCGAGATCAATCCCGATGATCTTCTGGCACTGGAGCCTGAGGTGGCGCTCGTTCTGCGCGATGGAGGTCGTCATATGCTTCTTGTCGTTGGTGTGGATGACGTGCAACTTGGTGTTGCCGTGGGCCTCCACCTCCCTATACTCATCGGAGAACAACATCGTCGGCGGTAGGGCTTGGTGTTTTCTGTGGAGATCGATGTGATGGAGCGATTTTGTGGCAGCGCAATGGATGAGGAGGCCTTTGGCAGGGGTTTGAATTTAAGGGGGGATGGCCACATCGGATGAACTGCATGCTCTCGCTGGCGATGCGGTTGTGTAGATCGTGGGTTGGTGTTGCATTTGTGATCGTTGGTTTGTCACGATGGAACCGCTCGGATTGGGTGGTTGTATGCAGACGTGCAGGTTTTTTTGACATGGTTTTATTTTATTTTTCATTAGTAAAATCTTTTAACCAGCACTTTCTGTGCAAACTGGCTGTTGTCATGTTTATATGTAATCGTCCGTGTTCCTCGAACTGCATTGCTTATAATACCGCACTGCATCGTCTAAAGAAAAGAACTGCATTGCTTATTTATTCATGTATGTGTTCTAAAATTGTATTTTTCTTATGATACCGCACTGCTTCATCTAAGCAAATGCACTACATTTGTTAGAGCTGCATAATGCATATGTTTTTACGCGTACTTGCTGCAGTTCTTGGCACGGGAGAGAGGGGGGCTGGGCCCCCCTCCACACATTTTTTTTAATTTTTAGTGGCCTCTCTTTTGTGTGTTGGGCCTGTGTTTTGGTAGCGAAATGCATTCGGTCCAAGTAGGCCTGCCAGCATGGCTGGTTCCCGGTGCAATGTGCGTGGGCGCTAATGTTTAGTGCCACCTCGCCCGCGGAGAGCGCGCACGACCTGTTTATAAGCCCTGACAAGGCAAACGTATCGAACTCCTCTAGTTATTTATTTGGGCGCTTATACACAGCGCTCGTTGCTCTATCCACCCTGACCTTTGGGCCCATGTGTGCCCGGCCCCATGCATCGTGGCTCAGAACGACTCGCCTTCTGTGCGCGCAGACCTACTACGAGATAGCTGGGGCCAGTTGCACTTGGGTGGTCATTTTTTAATTTTTCCCTTTTAGGTATATTTTTCAAATGTAGGGGCGTGCACAGGTGCACTGCTTATTAATCATCTTTGCACTGCATTCATTTGGTTTGTGTACTGCATGTGTACACATTCCGCACTACACATTTTTGTGCACTACATGCTGGTCTAACTGTTTGAGCACTACATCCTGGTCTAATTTTTTTATTGTTTTTCCTCTTACATATTCTTTTATAATATATGGTATGCAGTGTTTTTGTTCTGTGTGTACTTCATTTATCAGATTAGCGTACTGCATGTGCCCACATTTTTGCAGTACATATGCAGGAGCATTTTTGCTTTGAGTTTATCATGTTATGTGTACTGCATGTGATCACATTTTTCGAATTTATACATGCAGGTGCATTCTTTGCACTGCATGCATTCTATTTGTGCACTGCATACTTATCTAATTTTTCTTGTTTTTCCCTCTTACATATTATTTTCTAATATGTGGTGCACTGCTGTGTTAGTACTGCGTGTACTGCATTCATCAGAGTGCCGTACTGCATGTGCCCACATTTTGATCTACATGCATCCTATTTGTGCACTGCATCTTCGTGCGTTTTGTGCACTACTCGAATCACATACTTTATGTGCACTACAGTATGTTCTAATATTTTTTGAACTCTAGTTTTGTAATTGAAATAAAGTTCTTCTTAACATAAGCAAAGTTCATCATTACAGGCCATTTCTGGATGACAAGCAAACTAAGTTTAGCGAAAGCAAATGATCACAAGCAAACTAACCATACAAAAGCAAATAGTAGAAAGCAAATTTAATGATAAATCTAAAATGACTCCAACATTGTTGGCTCTCGGCCGGCACTGTCTACTTCTTCACCAAGCATAGTCTCCCCAGCTGCTCCTGGGGTGCTTCTTGGTGGGGCTCCTCCTTCTCCAGCTTTGCACGGCGAAGCCCGTCCTGGGTGAGGGTGATGTGGTTCCATATCTTGAATGTTGCGTAGGTGTCCTTTGCGGCGTACTCGATGTGCCTCATGGACAGTGGCAGGTCAGCCCAGTTCCTATGTTCTTCGTCGCTGATCTTCTTCTTCATGTTGTTGTAGTAGTCGTCGATGAGCATGCCGGAGACGTCTCCAAGGGAGTTCAACTCCTTGGTGACCTCGGGCACCGTCCACTCCTTATGGATGTCGACGAAGTTGGCGACTTCCAGATTGACGTGCTCTAGCCTAGTTTTGTCACCGTCGATGGAGAAGCAAGCAAAGGTGTACCTGGGGTCGGCGAGGAAGTTGTCGAAGATAGTGCACCTTTCAGTGACGCTCATTTGGAAGAGGAGCACCGGCTGAGTCTTGCCGACAGAGAGTTGGACGAGGGCGGGTTTCTGCGTCGCTTCAGGCTTGTCGTTGTACTCAAGATCAATCCCGACGATCTTGTGGTGCTGGAGCCTGAGGTGGCGCTCGTACTGCACGATGGAGGTCGCCATCTTCTTCTTGTCGTTGGTGTGGATGACGTGCAACTTGGTGTTGCCGTCGGCCTCCACCTCCCTGTACTCGTCGGAGAATGCCATCATCGGTGGTAGGGCTTGGTGTTTTCTATGGAGATCGATGTGATGGAGCAATTTTGTGGCAGCACAATGGATGAGGAGGCCTTTGGTAGTGGTTTGAATTGAAGGGGGGATGGCCGCATCAGATGAACTGCACAATCTCGCTCACGATGCGGTTGTGCAGATCGTGGGTTGGTGTTGCGTCTATGATCGTTGGTTTGTGGCGATGGAACCGCTCGGATTGGGTGCTTGTATGCGGACGTGCAGGGTTTTTTGACGTGGTTTTATTTTTTTTTTCATCAGTAAAATCTTTTAACCACCACTTTCTGTGCGAACGGGCTGTTGTCACGTTTATATGTAATCGTCTGTGTTCCTCGAACTGCATTGCTTATAATACCGCACTGCATCGTCTAAAGAAAAGAACTGCATTGCTTATTTATTCATGTATGTGTTCCGAAACTATATTTTCTTATGATACCGCGCGGCTTCGTGTAAGCAAATGCACTGCATTTGTCAGAGCTGCGTACTGCATATGTTTTTGCGCATACTTGTTGCAGTCCTTGGCACGGGTGGGAGGGGGGTTGTCGGGGCACATTTTTTATTTGTTGTGACACTTGTTTGAAGGTAGACTTTTTTCAAACGCGTTATCTTAACACGCGCATTGTTTTGAATTTAAGTTTTTTTACGAACTGCATGTTTTTATTTGTTTTACTGACTGAACTTCGTTGTTATTCAGAGCGAACTGCATTATGTATTATCTTCTTCGTTTCAATGTAGTCTGTTTTATTTCGCCGGGCTGTTTTAGGCGGCCCGTTTTATGTAACCCTTTCCCACGCGGGCCTCGTACGTGGCCCTCCGAGGCGATCCCATCAATCCTCTCACAGGGAGAGACCAAGAAGAAACCTCTCTCCCTCTATAGCAGCGGCTTCCGAAGCATCTCTCCCTCGAGCAAAACCGCCGCCGCGTGCAGCAACCGCCGTCGCCCGCGGAACCGCTGTCCCCAAGAGGTCCTTAATCCTACATTTCGTGCCGCCGTCCGCTCCGCCATCCCTTCCCGCTGCACTTCCATAGTCCTTTCCTGTTCATTCCCGCCCCCGCCCCCACAGCCGTTCATCCCCTTTTTGTGGTACATTCTCCTTCACCTCGGTCTTGATGGTCCCCTCATCTAGTTTTGTGATTCTCTTAGTTGCTGCTACGTTTTTGCTTATGTATTTTTTCCATAAGCAGGCAATTTTATCTCGATTTGAATTTGGTACTCGTGTGTGATGTGTAGGCAGAGCAAGGTTCATCTAGGGTTTCGTCAGATTTCGCCGATTTTGTTTCTTATATTTTTCACTTTGTCCTTGTCCTGCAGGCAAATGCCATGTCTTCACGGAGCAGAGTGGGAGGAGGAGTTCATGGTATGTGCTCTGCTTAGTTTGGCTTTGTTTATTTTGTTTGATTTTTATCTAGTTTCCTAATTAATCCTGCATATTTGTTTATGTTGTGTTAGTTCTCAGCGTTCCTTTGCATTATTTGTCATGTGATGATGTTTTGTAATTTCTGTTTCTGGTCTTTATTGAATCCAGTAGGTGATTGTAGTGGTCATAATGATACCCCAATTGGCTCTCGTTGTCCTGGTGGCGAGGACCATGGTGGTAAGGCAGGACATCAAGTGAATTCACCAATTGAATCTTCTCCCGTAAGCGTGGCTCCTCCTTCTGGTATGTTTTTGTTTTTCTTATTTTTAATTTGCTAATTTTTTGTGTATCCCTATTTCTGTTCTAAATTTCACATGTGTCTTGTGAGTTTTGGAGTCAATTGTTCTTATAAGTACCTGCTATTTTTGGACGTGAATGATTTATTTATTTTTGTGTTTGCTGCTTAATTTATGTTGTACAAATTGGTGTTGCCTTACTGTATCTAGTCTGACATTTTGTTGGGAATAAATATGAAGTTAGTGTATGCAGCACTGGATTTATATGTATATGTGAACTCCACTACATGTTTGTGTGAACTGCATTATTGTTTTGTTGAAGTTTCTTGTACAATGCATTGTTTTTTATTTAGCTTATGATTGGAGCACTGCATTTATATGTTTAACTATACTGCATTTGTACTTTTTGTGCACTTTTTAACGACCATAGTTTAACTTCATTTTGACGCAGTGTCTGTTTTTCATGCTGAGGCGCCTGGGTTTGAGGAGATTAGTCAATTGATTGACCATTATTTTGCAGAGGGTGATGTTGATGTCAGCTTTGACCAGAGACGTCCCGTCTTGTCTGAAACACAATCTCAGTCTGTTGATGGTACAGAGGAAGTTACACAGGATTGGATGGTCTCGAAACAGCTTCATGCATATGAATTGAAGCAAAGGAAGAAGAAGTTGAGGTTTGAAAGTGACTCAAAAGAGTATGCGGAGAAGGACAAGCAGAGGAGAGCTGGAGATGGTGCCAAGGGTGCCAAATTTGTCAAAGACAAGAAGCCTGCAATGCAGAAGAAGAGGTTGATTTCTGTTGCTAAGGAAGTTGGTACTCCTAGGCGGAGTCCATGTGTTGCTGGCGTGAACAAGAATGTTGGTAAGAAAACTGTTGAAGCTGGTGCAAAGGATCCTCAGCGCAAGCGACTACATGTCAGTGAAGGTCCCAACCCTGATGATGACAACTTTGTGCTTGCTGATTTTGTGAGGGATGTTCATACAGGTAGATGGAAAGATTGTGGTTCATCTAAGAGTGTACCCAAGCGTGCCTATGATGATGATGATGAAGGTGTTGGTGCTGAATCTGGTGGGGAGGCGGATGTTGTTCCAAAGGTTTGTTGAAGTGGACTGCATTTGTTTCCTTCATTGTTATTCTATGTATGTTTTCTCTCTCTCTTTTTTATGGATAATCTTCTAATGTAGATTTCATTTTCCTTTACACAGAGGAAGAAGTCTAGTAGGAGCAATGCAACTGAAGATGATGTTGGGGGAGATGATTCTCGATTTAACAAGACCTTATGTTTGTCGCTACCCACTATTTGCAAAGCTGCTGCTTTATTGAAAGACGCACACTGTAGTCGTGTTTGGGATGCTGGATTTGCTGTTGTCTTTGAACCGACAGTAAAGAAAAAATGTGTTGGGCATTCTTATGTGCTATCTGATGGGAGTGATTGACCCTACCACGATGATAATGGACTTTGGGAATGGCAGGGTTCTTCGAATCAATCGTGATGCAGTTCATCACATTTTTGATTTACCTATGGGATGTCACACTGCACCCATGCCTGCTACTAGCGGTCATGATGACTCATTGACTGCCCTCAAGGACGAGTTTGGCTTTGACCGTTCAAAAAGTATAGGTGTCAAGGACTTGCTTGAGAAGCTGAAGGTGTTGGTGGAGGAAGATGATCATGTGACTATTGATCCTAGTATCAAGGTGTTCTTCCTGATACTTTTTCAGAATTTGCTGTGCCTCGGGCCTGCAGTTCGTTTGGGTAGGGTTGCTGCAATGGTAGAGAACATGGATTATGCTGCTGTGGCGCAGATGGACTTTTGTGAGCTTGTCGTTGATGAGTTGCAGGCAGCTGCGGTGAGGTGGCAGACAGAAGGCAGCAAGCAGAATTGTGCAGAGGGTTATTCCATTGTCCCCCTTATTATGTATCTTGATTTCTTGAAGCTTTTCAAATTTTCAGTTATGCACATGTTGACGACAGTGCGTCATACGTGACAACCAAGGACCTAATGAAGTTATACAATGAGGATGTGCTTGTCAAGGGAAAGATTTATTTGTAAACTTACAAATTTTGGAAGCTGCCGGTAAGTTCATCTGAGTTTTCAATATTAGAGGTTTTTTAAAAAGGTACAGTCATTATGAATCTGAACTTTCTAGTATTAACATGCGTACTGCTCTTCCCTTCTTGTCTTTTTTGCAGTGGAAGGCTTCGAGTGATATTGTGTACAACCGTTCTGCTGCAGTTCTATGTGGCAGCTCTGATGCGGGGCCTGGTACTCATGATAGGTTTTATGAGCCTATCTGTAGAAAACTTCCTTCATGTGATGATGAGGCGCCGCATACACGTGGTTTCATGGCTCGTCGCATGTTTGATGATAGAAGCTCTTCTAAACAGACATTTGTTGGCGGCAAAAAATACGAGGAGATATATGAGCTTCTTCTCAAGGTTTTGAAGTTAACTGAAGATTTGCCAACCTCTGGTGATAGGTTGAGGACAGTTGCTCGTTTTTTCCCTATTGGCCATGGCCCATGATATGAGGATATTGTTATTGCACACAATTTTGATTGCGACATGGTTGAAAGCCTGAAGATTGCGGTGACGAATATTCGATCTGCGTATGCTCAGTTGAAACATTCACAGGAAGAAAAATGCGCTCAGTATGAGAAGGATGCTGAGCGTATTTTGGATCAAATGAACCGTCAGGATGCTGGCGTCGGCGCTGATAATGTAAGTTCTAGGTTTTTTGTGCATTTGAACCTCTTTTTTGTATTATGTGGACTGCTTCTCATTGTTTTTTTGTGATAGGCTGGGATGGAATCTTCTGGTGTCCATGGATCTAAGGATGATGGAATTGGTCAAGTACAAGTACTTTTGCCGTGTCTGTTCTGCCTTGTGCCTCTCTTCTCGTACTTGCATTTTTTGCTTTCCATTTTATTGTATTTTTTGTGTACCTCATGATTGTAAATTGTGTACTGCTTGTGCATAGTTGAAGTTTTTTCTTTTTTTGTCGTTACCATCTTACTGTCATTTCTAGTTTGTTCTATGCCTGTAGACTGGAGTTGCTGCTTGTGATGTGCACAAAGATTCCTACAATGGCTCTGGGAAGGATGAGGACTTGGCTGGTGCATCATCCCCTCCGGGTGTTGTAGCTAATAAGGTATAGTGGAATTACTTTTTCTGTTAGTGGGTTGTAATCTAATTTTTTGTTGTTGTTATAAGCTTGATGTACGTTGTTCTGTTCACTCATATGCATTTATTTTACATAGGTGAGCTGCATAGATTTACATGTATGAGCTGCATAGATTTACATGTCTTTGCTTCAGTCTTTGGCAGAAGTGAACTATAGTTGTTTTCTCATACGTGGGCCGCGGTCTTTTACATTTGCAAGCTTCGATATTTTAACATAACCGAAGTGTAGTTCTTTTTTTCGTATGTGGGCTACAGTGTTTGACAAGGTGAACTGCAGTTCTTTGTTCATATATTTACTGCAGTTATTTGACACATGTGTTGTAGTTTTTGACATAAGTGAACTGCAGTTGTTTTGCATATGTGTATTGCAGTCTTTTCCATAAGTGACTTGTGTGTTGTTGTGTTAATTATTCTCGATGCTCATTTGGTACATTGTGTCTTATTAAAAAAATCACAGCCTGGAGATGAAAACGTAGAAGTTCATGTTGATGTGAACCAGGGGGTTGTGCTGTTGCGGGTGGTGGCAGTGTTGATGCTTCCTTATTGGTTGCCATCGACAATGCAGAACCTTCTGTAGCTCGGGAATCCCACGATGCTGTTTCCCCTAATTGGCAAGAAGATTCTGATTTTGGCATTAAAAAGCCGCTGGAGAATGTTGTTCCTGTTGATAGAGTTGCTGCATCTCCTGTTTGTTTGGCGCCCAACGATGTAGCTGAAGTATCTAAGGACGTTGCGGTTGACCATACTGTCGTAAATCCAGAAAATGTTGATGTTGCTATAGAAGGGCAGTCTAGTGACGTTGTGGTGGATTCATTGCAACCTAGCCAAGTAAATGTTTTGGTCAGCTCTGAAGAACAACAGCATGAAGACTCTGACACTGAAGGCAAGAGTTTTGCTTCGAACAGTGAAGTTGAAGTTTTTCTCATTCATTTTTAACTACTATTGTAGTTGTATTAGATGTTTAATGATAAGTGTAACTTCATCCTTTTGTTGCTGATGTTCCTGATGTATTGTAGTTTTGTTTCCTTATCTTAATATTGAACTTCATTTCTTTGGATAAGTGAGCTTCCTGTTTTATTACAGATGACGAACTTCCTGTTATGACACCGTCGAGCATTGATCCAGCTCTTCTGAGAAGATACAATGAGTTGTACACTGCTGTTACGAGGGCTCCGAGGGACAAAAAGAAGAAGTATGGCTTTTTAAAAATTGTTTTGTTCATATGTGTTTTCTAATTTTGGTATTTACCCTTTTTCGTTGTTGTTATTTCTTTATTATCGTACGTTTTAGTTTTTCATAAAAAATCCAGGGACATGATTGCTTTTAAAACTGAGGTGGCTGTTATTACCATTGTTGAAGTTGGTCAATCTTTTTGGGATAAAGGGATGCTCACTACAAGCCTTGTAGATCTCGGGGTTTCTTTGTTGGTAGATAAGTTTAAGGGATCTCAGACGATGGTTGTCCCGTACCCTGTTTGTGTAAGCATGCAGAAATTTTTGTTTTATTGTTTGATTTTCTTTTCTGATTTCGTGTGATAACCTGTTTGCTTAAGCACTATTTCTTTTTGGGTTTTTTTGACAGACAAGTATTTGGAATGGTGGTACTGTAGGCATGAGTGTTAAAATGATGTTCTCTTCAAAAGCCGAGGAGCGTGTTGATACAAAAGATATGGTGAGTAACGTTTTTATGGGTCAAAAACCATTTTTTTGTGTTGGTTTTTATAGTGTTCTGTTTCTTCTTCTTGTAATAGTTTTTTTTACTTCCAACAGGTCTTGTTTGCAACATTTGATCCGCCAGAGATGAGGGATAGGTCATTATTGTGCAGTCACCTTAAATTTGAAAGAAAAGTGGTATGAATTTCTTGACTCGCTCAATAAACCTGGCAGCTCCGATGCGATCAGGATTTTTAGGAGGATAGTTAAAAATATCAAGCGTGCATGGAAAGAAGGTAGCTCAAGTTTTGATGAACCGCTAAATCCTCCTACACTTGATGGATTTGTGTTGAAACATGTCATTGTCCCACTTCAGCCAAATGGGTATGTTCCTAACAATCCCTCTCCATCATACTGATCAACTGTTCTTTTTATATTTTATTATGTGAAACTGATGGTTTTTTGTTCTTTTATTGCAGGCATGATTGTGGATTCTATATGTTTCAATTCTTGCAGACTTGGGATGGTTTTTGAGTTGCTCATTTTGAGGGGGCGGAGCACATTGGCTACGTCAGAAAGGCCATGCTCTATAGTTGTCTCACATCGACAAAGTGTTGCCTTGATTTATCGTCACTTTTAATTTTTGCAGATAAAGGTTGTTTTAGTGAACTTCTTTATTTCCCTAATTTATTTTTTGTCTATTGCATGCTTCGGGCAAGTGAGTTGCATTGTTATAGAAATGTGAGCTACATTGTTATAGATAAGTGGGCTGCATTGTTCTTTATAAGTGCGCTGCATTGTTCTTGACAAGTGGGTTGCATCCTCTTCTTTAGTGAACTGCATTTTTCATATTATTGAGTTGCATTCAATGTTTTTTGGTTTTGTTTTTTGTGATGAGTGTTACCATGTTTTTTGTCCCTGTTTTTAGGTTTTGATGGGGGTCTTCATGGAGGCTTTACATCACTGTTTAAGTCCTAGGGTTCTGGTTCTTTGGCTGGAGATTGTTTGAACACAGATGTGGTGTCTGTTTCTCAAGCTGGCTCTCCGCATGAGGTAGTTGATGTTGACGATGATGATTTTGTTACGCCATTGCAATGCGTCACTAGGACTAGGAGTGCAGCTATCAATCGTCCTCACTAGGACTAGATGAGGCTGAAGTATTCTCGAACAAGAGGGCAGGTGAGAGGGCTTTTAAGCTGAGAGGCTCTTTAGAGAAATTGAGGCCTCCAAGTTTCAGATATATTGATGAGGCGAGGATAATAAAGGATCTCGTTCTCAGCAAAGATTTTGTAAGCAAATACAACGAGTGAGTTTTATGTGTGTGCTCTTCATTCTTTTATGTGTTTTGTTTTTAACTTTATTTCTTTATCCCATCTGTGTATGTTTAATGCAGAAACGTGTTCTTGATGGTGAATAATCCCTTTGATAATGTCAAATCAGTCAAAGTTGGCTATATCTTTAATACATTTGGCAAAGGAGCTTTAGTGGACTGGTATCTCGTGGATTATGTCATTAAGCACTTGAAGCTAGACGCTGAAATGAGTTCAGTTTATCGTTCTGGTGAACATGTGCTACTTTCACCTTTATTTATCACGGTAAATGTCGCTTTTGTCATGTTTATTTTTGCTTTGGTAAATTCTTTGTCTTGTACTGAATTATTTTATATTCATGCGTTCATGCATGTTTTACTCTTTTTTCATGTCCTTTTTGTTCTTTTTCTATCCAGTATGTTCTTCAAATGGAAACCGATGTGAAGAAAGATGAGGATGGACACCCTCTGTTGCCAGTTGTGCATAACCCATTTGTTTAAGAAGATGCGGTTAAGTAGTTCAAGGTTTTTGTTGGCGATGAAAACCTGTTGGACGCAAAACTAGTAAGTCCATCTTTTTATTTTCTTCTTTGTTGCACTTCTTTTTATAGTTATTTGAAGCAGTGGCCCTAATGTTACGTGTCGAATGAACTTTTGTTTCATTTGTTTTTTGATGCGACAGATTATGATGCCGCGCTCCAAGGATGGTCATTATTCACTATACACGATGAACCAGCATCGACAGACCATCGATATCCATGACACCAGGAAGTACACTGGCCATCCCGATTTGGCGACAAAGTGGTGCAGGACTGACTACCATTCAGATTGCACTGAAGTGCTATGTCATTTTTTTAGCCAGGTTGAAAGCTTTTTTTGTGTTTCTCGTACTGTATATTTTTTTTAAACTGCTCATGCATTGTTAGTACACATAGCACCACACTTTGTTAATACAGTGCACTGCAACATATGCAACACAGAACTGCATTTTTTGTCCAAACACACCCATTATGTGTAAAAGAGCAATAAAAAAATGACCTCACATGCATTTAAAAGAGGGAATGTCTATAGGTTGAGAAGAACTTATACTTTTGCTTTGTGTGACCTCATATGCGACGTGTGTTTTTTACTTTGTGCTGCCTTTCCACTTTTCGCCAGGTGAGGAGGATGACTCAGCTGTTGAAGAGCATTTATGGTGAAAAGTTGTATAACTCCAGGAATGACCTTGACTGGGTTAAATTGGCAAAGAAGCCCTCTTACCCGACTGTGCCAGCGCAGGGAACAAACGAGTGTGGAATCTATGTTCTCAAGTTGACACAGGTGTATGACGGCATGCGTCTGGTCGAGAAAATTCTCAAATCTGATGTAATGCCTTCTGTGTTTCTTCTTTTTTGTTATTATTTTTTTAATTCAAACTTCGTTCTTACGAAAAACTTTTTTTTCAATCACTGATTTGCATTTTTTGAATTTTTTCCAGCCTGTAGTTGAAGATTGGAAGGCAGAGTACATTTTCCAGTAGTTGTTCAATCCTTTGAACATGTTGTATTATGACGACATGCCGCCTGAGCTACGAGATCTGATTGCAAGCCTCGGGCTTACTTCGTTGTCGCAGTCGCAATAACAGTCATTTGGCATTTTTTGGTTAAAGACGTGTGTATGGACAACACCTAGGGTTATGGCATGTACTGTGTGATGTCTAAGGTAGATAGTGTGTATGAATAGATTCAGACTTGGCAGCAGCGTATGTGGATGAAACTATGTGTGTTTTATTTTATGTAAATTCCGAATATATATATATATATATATATATATATATATATATGCGAACCTTGTTTCTTTGTTTTGTATGTGTGGTTTTTGTGCGAACGGGTTGTTGTCATGTTTATATGTAATCGTCCGTGTTCCTCGAACTGCATTGCTTATAATACCGCATTGCATCGTCTAAAGAAAACAACAACATTGCTTATTAATTCATGTATGTGTTCCGGAACTGTATTTTTCTTATGATACCGCACTACTTCGTCTGAGCAAATGCACTGCATTTGTTAGAGCTGCGTACTGCATCTATTTTTGCGTGTACTTGTTGCAGTCCTTGGCACGGGAGGGAGGGGGGTTGCCCCCCCCCCACACACACACATTTTTTTATTTTGTTGTGACACTTGTTTGAAAAGTAGACTATGGGGTTGCGTGCGTTATTTGGATGCAAAATAGAATAACCGCACTTCACCTGTCAACCAAGCGCACTACGTGCGTTAGCACGAGGCCGAGCAGGGGGTGGGGAGGGGGGGTCATGACCCCCTCCCCACCCCCCTGTGTGGCCGAGCCTGGAACGAACCGGAGATGGCGGCGTTCCGCGGCGCCGCATGCGGAGGCGAGTCCATCACACCTCGTCTACCCTGTCTATCTTAGGGGTGTGTCTCTGTGATTGCCTGTGTTGTTTGGATGGAAAACAGAATAACCACACTCCGCCTATCAACCAAGCGCACTGCATGCGTTAGTGCGAGGCCGAGCAGGGGGTGGGGAGGGGGGTATGGACCCCCCCTCCCCACCCCCCTGTGAGGCCGAGCCTGGAATGGCCCGGAGGAGGCGGCGATGCGGCGTGCCGTGGCGCCGCATGCGGAGGCGAGTCCATCACACCCAGTCGCCCGCAGTCTATCTTAGGGGTGTGGCTCTGGGGTTGCGTGCATTGTTAGGATGGAAAACAGAAAAACCGCACTGCCTGTCAACCAAGTGCACTTCGTGTGTTAGCGCGAGGCAGAGCAGGGGGAGGGGGGCTCGTGACCCCCCTCCCCACCCCCTGCGAGGCCCAGCCTGGAACGAACTGGAGCAGACGGCAATGCGGCGTGCCACGGCAACGCATATGGAGGCGAGTCCATCACACCCCGTTGCCCCTTGTCTATCTTAGGGGTGTGTCTCTAGGGTTGCGTGCATGGTTTGGATGGAAAATAGAATAACCACACTATGCCTATTAACAAAGCGGAGTGCATGCGTTGGCATGAGGCCAAGTAGGGGGAGGGGGTCGTGACCCCCCTCCCCACCCCCTGCGAGGACGATCCTAGAACGAGCCGGAGCAGGCGCCGTGTCGCCGCATGCGGAGGCGAGTCCATCACACCCCGTCACCCCTGTCTATCTTAGGGGTCTGGCTCTAGGGTTGCGTGCGTTGTTAGGATGGAAAACAGAATAACCGCACTGCGCCTGTCAACCAAGCGCATTCCGTGCATTAGCGCGAGGCCGAGCAGGGGTGTCGGGAGGATGAACCCCGGGCAGGCAACGGAACCCAGATCCTTTTTGAAAACAACGGGGCCGGCGTCCCCCCTCAAGGCGGCATGCGCTTGGCCGGGTCGCTCGACCCAGCCAAACCCCGCAACCCGGCCGAACTCTCTGACCCGGCCAGGCACCTTGATTCGGCCTCAACAACTAGTACAAGACAGCCAAACCCGGCGTGACCAAGGCTTCCTCAACAACCCAACTCCACCCGTGGCGTGCTCCGCAACCCAGCCACGGGTCAGCTCCCATCCCATCCAGGTCGTACGATGGGACGAGTCTTCAGCCACTGATGACCAAGGCAACAATGCCCCGCCCATGCCTCTGGTCAGCCGAAGCGTGGCAACTGTGCCCCTCACCTACCCGCTGACCAGGGCCGGCATGGCTACAGTGCCCCCGTCATCACCACTGACGACAGCAAGCAGCGACCTGACGGAGCGCCACTGTCCACGACTTGGCTCGGCCATGCCCTGACGATCGACAAGACGACGCATAGTCCCCCTAGGTACGCGGGGCCCGCACCTAGGGGAACCCGGCAAACCACATGCCCCCAGCGGACCCCAGCCTGGGTCCCCAGACGCCAATGACCCGGACCCACCAACTTGTAACATTACCATTGTATCCTTGGAGGGTTGGCCTATAAACCCCCCCAGGAGCCCACGCATACAAGGGCAGGTAGAGAGGTAAGCAAGTAGGAAAGCATAGAGGAACTTGCCACCAAACAGTAACATCCACCCGGGGAGAAGGAGCAGCCTAAGCCTTGGCCAGCCTTCCTTCCTCCTCCATACAGCTCTAGGAGCAACCTTGTACTATCGCACATCAAACTACACTCAGCAAGACTAGGGGTGTTATCTCTCCGGAGAGCCACGAACCTGGGTATGTCTTGCGTCCGCCCTCGCTCATGCCAACCCCGCCTCTGGAGCCCACCAGTGCCCTCGAGCCTGCTCCTCTCTTTAGCCATCCCATGGAATATGCCGTGCACCCACCACAACAGTTGGCGCCCACCGTGGGGCAGCTCGAGGAGTTGGCCGGGAGCATGCTTCAGACGGGGCCCTTCTCCAATCCGACGAGTCCGTAATCCTGGCGGACGATATTGTTGACGCACTCGCCGCCTCCTTCGCCGCGCTGCGCATCTCTGATGCGCCCACGACCGACGAATACCTCAGCGAGGTTCTTAGCTACTCCGACTCCCCCCTCTCCCTCGACGGTGGCATTTCCACCGGGGCAATGGACGTCCACATGGTGGTCTTCGTCACCGGCGATGGCGCCTCCTCCTCATCGAGCAAGACGAGGAAGGCTACCGAAGCCAGGGCCGCAGCAGAATGGACCGAGCCGTCCGATCCATTGTGCACCGTGATGCAGAGCCTCCATTTCCCCATTGGCACCGATGTCGATGCCACCAACATCGCTGAGGCCCGAGCCCAGCTTGAGGAAAGGCGCCAGCAGATGCTGGACCTGTCCGAGACGCTCGCCGCCAGGATTCCACTCAGCTGGAGCGCAACACCGCCTACGGAGCCGGGTCGCCGACGTGCGCGCCCGGGGAGGAGCAATCGGCCGGGCCCTCGGCGCTGTCCCGACCATCTATGAGACCCTAGCGAAGAACATGCGCGCTGCCCAGGCAGCCGCAGTCGACCTGGATCAGCTCACGGGCGAAGAAATGAAGGAGCGCATCGGGCGGATGCGCGACCTCCTCAACACGGCCAACGCCCAGCAAGACCGCCTCAACGAACTCGCCAAGCCAGCGGTATCCGGCTCCGCCCGCGTCGGCTGACCCGGCAAACTTCAACACACGGCGTCCTCGCCACCCGGCGCATTCCGACTGAGCCTGGACCCGGCGCGACCCGGCTACCATGGCTTCCAGTGGTTTGGGTGACGAGCCCATACCGGAGATCCAGCACGGACCCGGCTAGCATGGCCGGCGTCTGACTCCAACCGACCCAACCCCCCGTGGCCTGGTCGCCAGTCGACTCGGCCCACGCGCCATCGACGACACCAACGCTTGCCACCGCCTCGACCAGCTCGATCACTCCCTGGAGGTGGAGGAAAGCGGCGCTATTGGGCCGGCGTGCTTCGGCGCACGCATCCGGGAAGAGCCCTTTCCTAAAGGGTTCATGCTTCCCCGCGACACCCCCAAGTACAACGGGACTGTGAAGCCAGAAGATTGGCTCACCGACTACACCACCGCCATTGGCATCACCGATGCCAATCGCCGACTCGCCGTGTGGTACGCACCGCTCATGCTCCAAGGGTCGGCCTCACCTGCTTGAACAGTCTGCTAATGGGCAGTGTCAACATGTGGGTCGATTTCGAGCAAGCCTTCATCCGCAACTTCACGGGGACCTACAAGCGACCCGGCTGCCCTAGCCAGCTCGCCATGTGCTGCAGGGGCCTATGGAGATCGGTCGCGAGTACCTCACATGCTGGACCGAGCCCTGGAACAGCTGCATGGACGTCCATGAAGTCCAAGCAATCCAGTACTTCGTCAACGGGTGCCGAGATGGCACCCTCTTCAAGCACAAGCTCTTACGCTCCGAGCCGGCCACCATGGACGCACTCATGGTGACGGCGGACAAATACGCCAATGCCGAATCCACCATGAAGATCCATGTGGCATTGGATGAAGACGGAAAGGCAAAGCCGGTTCCCCCTCTGAAGCCGGCCAGCGAAAGCAGCCTGCAACAGCATCACCAGAACAATAAGCGAAAGGCCAACCAGCCGGCGCAACGCTACGACAACCGGCTCGTCACGGCCACTGAGCCCGCGGCGGACCCGGCAGCCAAGCGCTGGCAGACCAGCAAGACGGCGTCGCAACCCGCCATGAGCTTCAAAGAGATGCTCGACACCCCCTGCAAACACCACAGCGGCGCAAGGCCATCCACAAACACGCTTCGGCAGTGCAACATCACCAAGCGCATCATGAGGGGCGACATCCCGCCCCCTCCGGCTTCGGCTCCGAGCGCGGGGCAGCCGCGTCCACCTCCACTGCCAGCTCCAGCCGGCGGCACGATGCGCAACGACGCCTACCTGGACCAAAACGCTGCCTACATCGTCTTCACCAGCCTCGACGACAACAAGCGCAGCGAGCGCCTCCTTCGGCAAGAGGTGAACACCGTCGTCCCGGCCAAACCAGAGTTCATGCATTGGTCGGACCGCCTGGTCACCTGGACCCGAGAGGACCACCCGGCAGTCATGCCGAATCTGGGTGGCTACGCCCTCGTCCTCAACCCCACCATGGTCGCACGACACACATGCAAGTTTTCCCGAGTCCTCATTGACGACGGCAGCAGCATCAACATCCTCTACCGCGACATAATGACCAAACTTGGCCTCAAGGCTGAGGATCTGGAACCGACCCGGACGATCTTCCATGGCATCATACCCGGCCTCTCCTGCTCCCCATTGGTCGGGTCCGGCTTGACGTCCTGTTCGGTGACAGCAACCATTTCCGGCGCGAACCGATCTGGTTCGAGGTGGTGGATCTGTCCAGTGCGTACCGCGCATTGCTGGGCCGACCCGCGCTCGCCAAATTCATGGCGGTCCCCCACTACGTGTATCTGAACATGAAGATGCCGGGTTCGAAGGGCCTCATCAGCATTACCGGCGACTACCGCAAGTCCCTGGAGTGCGCCCGAGACGGCGCCAAGCTTGCCGAGTCGCTGGTCATTGCCGAGGAGTGGCGCCATCTCGACCGGATCGTCGCCATGGCAGGCGAGGCCTCGGCCGCGTCAATCCCGACCAAGGACCTGGCCGACGAGGCCGCCTTCATGCCCTCCAAGGAGACAAAGAAAGTGAAGCTGAACCCGGAGGATCCCAGCTGCAGCAAGTACGTTGTCGTAGGCGCCCGCCTCGACAACAAAAAAGAAGGCGAGCTCGTCGATTTCCTCCGTGAGAATTGGGATATCTTCGCATGGACCCCCAAGGACATGCCGGGCACAAACTCCACGTCCGCAAGGATGCCAAGCCTGTCCATCAACCCCTGCGACGTTTTTCCAAAGAGAAGAGAAGAACCATTGGTGAAGAGGTCACAAAGCTTTTGGCGGCCGCTTCATCATGGAAGTGTTTCACCCCGAGTGGCTGGGCAATCCAGTCCTCCTCCTGAAGAATAACAAGACCTGGCGCATGTGTATCGACTACACCAGCCTCTACAAGGCCTGTCCCAATGATCCATTCGCCCTCCCGCGGATCGACCAAGTCATCGACTCGGCCGCCGAGTGCGAGCTCCTATCCTTCCTGGACGCTTACTCCGGCTACCACCAGATCAAGCTGGACCCGGCCGACACCCTGACGACTTCCTTCATCACGCCCTTTGGGGAGTATTGCTACATCACCATGACGTTCGGCTTGAAGAATGCCGACGCCACCTTCCAACGCTGCATGCAGAAATGCCTGCTGCCGCAACTTGGCCGCAATATCCACGTTTACGTGGACGACATCATGGTGAAGACCAAGCAGCACCTCACGCTCCTCGATGACTTGAAGGAAACATTCACCAACCTCCGCGAATACAAGGTCAAGCTTAACCCGGAAAAATGCGTTTTCGGCGTCCCGGCCGGAAAGCTACTCGGCTTCCTCGTCTCGGAACGCGGCATCGAGGCGAACCCGGAGAAGATCAAGGCCATCGAGCACATGCGCAAGCCGGCTCGGCTGCGCGATGTCCAGAAGTTCATTGGCTGCTTGGCCTCGGTCAGCCAGTTTCTAAGCCGGCTGGGTGAGAGGGCGCTACCCCTGTACCAGCTGATGAAGAAGACGAAGTCGTTCAAATTGAACGACCAGGCAGACGAGGCTTTCCAAGACCTCAAACGCATGCTCTCCACCACACCAGTCCTCGCCGCGTCGGTCGACAAGGAGTCGTTGTTGCTCTACATAGTCACGACCTCACGGGCGGTCAGCATGGTGCTGGTGGTCGAGCGACCAGAGAAGGGCAAGATCCAAGCCGTCCAGCGCCTGGTATACTATTTGAGCGAGGTGCTCTCCAACTCCAAGCAGAACTACCCGCAGTACCAGAAGATGTGTTACGGTGTGTACTTTACCACTAAGAAGCTGAAGCAGTACTTCCAAGAGCACGTCATCACCATGGTCAACACGGCTCCCATCGGAGAAATTATCAGGAGCCGCGATGCCTTTGGACGGGTCGCGAAGTGGGCGCTCCAGCTGGCCGGCCACACCATCCTCTACGAGCCCCGCACCATGATCAAGCCTCAGGCCCTGGCCGACTTCCTCGTCGACTGGACCGAGACCCAGTACCTTCCGCCGCCTCCCAACACGACACACTGACGCATGCATTTTGACGGGTCCAAGATACGACTCGGCATAGGGGCCAGCATTGTGCTGTCGTCCCCAAAGGGCGACCGACTCCGCTACGCACTCTAGATCCACTTCGCTGCCTCCAACAATGTCTCCGAGTACGGACCCCTTGTGCACGGCCTCCGGCTTTCCAAGGAACTCGGCATCTGGCGCATCTTGTGCTACGGCGACTCGGACCTGGTGGTGCAGAAATGCTCCGGCGAATGGGACACCCGCGACTCCAACATGGCAAGCTACCGCTTCCTCGTCCAGAAGCTATCCGGATCCTTCGAGGGTTGCGGGTTCCTCCAAGTTCCGCGCACGGAGAACGAAGCGGCCGACACACTCGCCAAGATCGCCTCGTCCCGGCAGTCCATCCCATCCGGCGTGTCCCTCGAGCACCTGCACAAGCCATCCGTCAAGCCATCGCTGGACTCCGAGTCCATCCATGTTCCAGATGACCCGGCCGCATCTCAACCCGGCCCGGGGGCTGCTCAACCCTGCCCGGGGACTGCCGAACCCGGCCCGGGGGCTGCGCATCTCGTCCCGGCCACCATCGCCCCAGACCCGGCCATCGCCATCCCCGACCCAGGGGCTGCTCAACCCGGCTCGGGGGCTGCCAACTCGGAACCCGCCCCGGTGGCCGTCTTCACAGTTGTAACGGCTCCATCTTGGGCCGTGCCAATATCAGAATTCCTGGAGAACGTGGTTCTCTCCATGGATGAGACCGAAGCCCGGCTAGTGCCGTGCTGGGCGTCCGCCTACAGCATCATCAACAACGAGCTCGTCAAGCGCAGCTCCACCGGTGTCTTCCAAC
This sequence comes from Triticum aestivum, assembly GCF_018294505.1. Classification (NCBI taxonomy): domain Eukaryota; kingdom Viridiplantae; phylum Streptophyta; class Magnoliopsida; order Poales; family Poaceae; genus Triticum; species Triticum aestivum. The sequence goes on from NC_057804.1 coordinate 238,605,099, forward strand.
GCTGCGTCGAGCAGGAGCAAGGTGTCGAGATCCTCCTCGACATACACCAGGGCGAATGTGGGCACCACGCTGAGTCGCGATCCCTAGTGGCCAAGGCTTTCAGCCACAGTTTCTACTGGCCCACGGACCTCCAAGACGCTGAGTCCCTCGTTCTCAAGTGTGAGGGGTGCCAGCGCTTCAGCAAGCACAACCAGCAGCCGGCGTCAGCACTCCGCACCATTCCGATCGCCTGGCCCTTCACAGTCTGGGTACTCGACATGGTGGGACTCTTCAAAACCGCCAGAGGCGGCATGATGCATCTACTGGTGGCGGTGGACAATTTCACCAAGTGGATCAAAGCACAGCCAATCAAGAAACTGGACGGGCCAACAGCCGTCCGGTTCATCAAACACATAGCAGTTCGCTACGGCATGCCGAACAGCATCATCACGGACAACGACACCAACTTCGCCAAGGGCGCGCTCGAGCAATACTACTCCGTCTCCGGCATCCGCCTTGACCTGGCCTCCGTTGCACACCCGCACTCCAATGGGCATGTCGAGTGGGCCAACGGACTCATGCTGTATGGCATCAAGTCGCGACTCGTCGAGCCACTCATCCGCTCAACCGGCAGCTAGCTCGAGGAGTTGCCGGCCGTTCTCTGGAGTCTTCGAACCACACCGAATCGGTCGACCGGGTTCACCCTGTTCTTCCTCATCTATGGAGCAGAAGCCATCATCCCGACCAACGTCGAGTTCGACTCGCCGCGTGTCGTGATGTACACCGAAGGCGAAGCCAAAGAAGCCCACGAAGATGGCGTCGACCTACTCGAAGAAGCCCGCCTCCTGGCGCTCAGCCGTTCGGCCATCTACCAGCAAGGCCTGAGGCACTACCACATCAAGAAGATCAAGCCCCCCGCGTTTTGTGAGGGCAACCTTATCCCCCGACTCGTCCAAGAGCAAGCCGGCCAGCACAAGCTGGCCCCTCCATGGGAGGGCCCATTCATCATGAGCAGGGCCTTGCGCGACATCAACACCTACTAGCTCATTGACACACGCAAGTCCAACAAGCGCAAGAGAGACACCGCCGGTGAAGAAACGACCCGGTCGTGGAACACGGAACTCCTCCGCCCGTTTTACAGTTAGCCGCATGAGTGTATGTATCATCGCCTTTTGTAAACGCATGAAACTATGGGGTCCCCGAACGAGACTCGGGGGCTGCCTTTTCTCGACCAACTTAATGTGTCCCTACTTTTTTCTGCATCACTATGCTCCTGAACCTAGCCACCGGTCCGACTCGCTCGACCCGGGGGCTCGGGGACTGGCCAGCTTGATTGCCACCCCGCCGCCTCAGTTGGTGTTTCCTGATGCACTAAGGACGCTGCGGTCCCCCACTTCACCCTAAGCCACAGACCCAGCTTCGGTTGTCGGCTGGCAAGCACAACGAACCAGAGCTCCTTCACGCTTCAAACACCAAGTCAAAGGCTGTCGGGTCGACCAACCTGACCCGTCGCTCAGAAAATAAGAGTAAACAGCCGCACGACCGGCTGCTCACCAACCGGCCCCGCCGGGTTGCCGCCAACCGGCCCAGTGGGTGTTTTGCTCGTGGTCAACGTTTTGAAAAAACC